>NW_018020690.1:389930-546599 GCF_002006095.1 Pseudomyrmex gracilis
AAAATTGCAACATTGTGCCAATACTTGAAATCCATATCTGACCAATCTCGGAAGTAAGTATCGTGCCGAGCTTAAGAGCCAGCGTTGGCTCGATCTAATCATTAAGCATATTCGCCCAGTACTGGCTACTACTATCGTACCAATATCGAGCCTCGTTTGCCGATATTGACCCAATACTGGGCCGTTCGTCAATTCCTACAAGGGTAATATAAATTACAGTCACATTACTTTAGTCATCTGTTCTTTTTTTATTTTTTTTTGTCACGTATCTTTACTTTAGTCACGTTTTTAATTTTCTTCACGTATACGACGAACTGTCGCTTTTCTGTCATTATTTATTCTCTCGAGTTTAGCGATTTGATTTGATCTCAACTTGACTCGATCAACCAACCAACCAATCGGCGACGCGGAAAAGAGGCAACAATAGATGCGATATATTCGGTATAAAAACGCGCACTTCGCGGTCCAAATGGATTTTTTTATATAGGATTTGAAGTTTTTATTAATATATTTCTCGACATCGAGATTACACCACCTGCTTCCCAAGCGAACGCTTGTCGGTCTCGCTTGATTGACAAGCGAAGCGTAGTTCTTCGCGCGGCGTCTCTCAACTTGTGGAAAGTGAACACGACGGTGAAAGGCAAAGTAATCTTTTCGGAGGCAGTTCCGCGCGGCGCTTGACGCGCGATATCGCGCGTAGAATCGTTAATCGGTGTAGTGTCGGCAGTAAAAGACGGTAACAACGCGCTAGCGGAGATGACTGTCGTAAAATCCCGCGGCTCGATGCAGTTTCCGCCAGTAACAACCGGAATACTACGCGATCATTACGTGTTCCGCTCGTGCTCACACGCGCTGTGGATATATTCTCGCTCGTTGTTCTCGTTGCAAACTCGCACCGATATCGGTCAGAAGGAAGCGCTCTACACGCGCACCTGCTGCGTCGCCAATGTGTTCCGGAGCGAGTGAACTCATGCATGTTGTAACCGCGTCGCCGATGCGGTTTACATTCGCAGTTCGGTGGTGCTGCGGATGGCGCGCGCATGAATAGTGAACGCGCCGAGTCATCGCTGTCTTCTCTTTGCGCGCGCGGACTTGCAAAATAATAAAAGCACATAATACATGAGACGGCGACGCGTCAATTTCAACAGGCCTTTGCGGTTGACGGGAAACCGCAACCGTCTGTATTTTTCGCGGTACTGGTTGATATCACTTCAGGAATTTTAACGTCTCGCGACTAATCGCACTAATCAAAGCAAAATTTTTTTTTTTTTTGTTTTTTTTTAGTGAACAACCACTTGAGTGTCTTTGATCGAACGGCGCGTTTAAATTCTCTCTCTTTCTCGCTCAGCTGCATCGCGCGGAAATTTCTCAAACTCCGTAACCACATCGAGGGACAACATATCGAGCGACATCGTCGGCAAAGTCGAGCGATTCGTCTCTATCGACGTTTTAAAAAAGAACAGCGAGAGGTTCTCTCGCGTATACGAAGCTCTCCGCCGCGCGCCGTAGCCGCCGCCACCGCCGCCGCCGCCGAGGTCAGTCGCAATACTTCTTCGGCGGGGGTAGCTTTATTATCCTGCAGGGCATAAATTTAGTTTCCGTTAAGGCGAGCGAACGGCCCAGGCGAAGGGGTGTTCGGTCACGTGTACGCCGCTTTCAGTGGCAGGTGAAATATCGTCGCCGTGTGCGAAAGCACATCGGGCGAGAAAGAATGACTTTCGAAGGAGGTAGTTTCTACCGAAAAACGGGGGCGTTTCGGTTTATTTTCGCGTTGTGTAAAGCGAAACGAGAAAACTCTCCCCGTCTCAACAACGAAAAAGCGTGTATATGTGCTGGAGAGAAGCGCGCGTGGCACCGAATGCCAAACGGTTTTGCTGGTTTTAATTATCGGAAATCGATCGGTATACACTCGGATCCCTCCGCTAAATTAGGGAAATATGTAGCGTTCTCGCGTCGGACGATAAGATTGGCTTCTCTCCCGTCAGAATGTATCTTCTCGTAATTGGTAATAGCATAATTAACAATCTGGAAGGTAGTCGTTTAAGTGATTGTACGTTGCGGTCCCTCGCGCGCGCTCTCTGTTCTCTTTTAGAAAGCGCTCGCGAGCGATCTCTCGATTACACTCGCCGCCGCGAAGTGCTCCCGAAACCTGTCTCGAGACGCTTAACACAGTAAGGTAATATCGTTGCGCAAGATTTATTACAGCGTAGCGAGACGAATCTTGTTTTTTTGCCGTCTTACCTCTCCCATCACATTTCTCCTTCACGAAATTTCTTTGCGATTTTGTTTCGAAATGTTTGCTCGCAAAACATTTTGATTGTCGCATATTTGCGTCGTATTATAAATGTCAAAGTTAATATCCGATATAACATGGCGACTCGATATCGATCTCTCGCTCGAGATCACGTGATCTAATCAGCTGCATTGCTCGATTAGCGAATTAGCGGTAGCCCGGGGAGAGCACTCGGAAGTAATCGCTTCTGCCTCTATGAACACAACCGCCTTTCGCTCTCCTCTCTCTCTCTCTCTCTCTCTCTCTCTCAGGTCTCCCTGTTCCTCTCCTCGTTTTCTCCTCCGTGTCCCACCGCCATCGATCAGCTGATCGTGCTCTCCGAGGTAGAACGCCGCAGATACCAGAAAAAGATAATTTATACGACCAGGGTCGCGGTTGCCACACGTCGGCGTTTCGGCTTTCGAGGAGATTACAACGGCGGCGACCGGTTTGGTCTTCTCACAGTGTGCGCATTTCGATACACATCGATGGACATTTCGACGAGCGCGCGACCTTTTCGAGCGGGTACGTGCCTTTCGCTGCAACACAGCGGAGCTGGTTGGTTTCCACTCGGTTGGATCGCGTTCAACTTTTAATTAGCCGCTCACCTTGCGCCCACCTCCAATGACTCGCGTAGCTGTGCAAAACAACCTCCTTAACCTAATCGAAGTTAGGAGAACCGCGGAATTTTATAAAAAAGTTCTTTGTCGCGCGCTGAGAGAGTTCGGACTTTACCTCGGATTTGAGCCCATTAAAGTTTTAAGTCCGATATTTACGTGCAATACATAATCCCACACACTGTCGTTATTCGAAACGCGCTCCCAAGTATTTCAGGAGCGAAATAAATCGCATCGATTATTATTACTAGTTTTATTATTTTGGTTCTCACAACAATTGTGGAAAAATAAAAACGACACACAAATCTCTCGGAGAGAACGGACGGAGAGATTTTTCTCGCGTGTTCGTTGTAATCGAGAAAAAGATGTCTTGTTTTTGTTGTTTGCGCGGAAATGGAGGAAGACGAAGGTTTTTATCCGCTTCCTCCGAGAAACAAGAGAACGCGACACCCGCGAAACGAATGACAGTGGCATCAAGGATACATTATTCGCGACACAAACAACGCGGCTCTCATCTTCTTTCGCGCGACGCGTTTTTTGTTTCCGCAATAATTAATAGCTTAACGATAGTGCGCAGCGCTCTCGCGCGACGACGAGTCGCTCTCTCGGGATTTTATATATTCACGCTTGGCGGCGGACTCGCGGGTTTCGTTAATCCGGGTTACAAACCGCAATTATTTTTCTAATTTTCACATCGTCGCTCGCCGCTCGCCGCTCGACTGTCAATTCCCTCTCTTGACGTCGAACGACAGAGAGGAATTACGTGTCCCGATATCCCGCGGTAACAAATAGAATGTCACCGCGAAGAATGGGCAAAACCCGACAACGTGCGAAGTAAGATAATTAATAGTATGCACAAAGGATGGAATAACGTAAACAACTGACGCGTTTCTTTTATATCTCCGCGACTACCGTCTCGGTCGCCGTCGGTTTGACAATGTACTTAATATCTCCGAGTTAAACATGACGCACGTAAAAAGCCGCGTCCTCGACAGGCGAAATAAACATTTACATAAAATTAACACATTTACGTAAGAAGATTCACGATTACATCGTAATCTTGCAAAAAAAGAAAAAATATTATTATAATGATTTGTTTCTGTTAGGATATTTTTTATCAACGGGATTTTTGTTTTTTTCATCAGGATAAATACGCGAAGTCTCAAGTGTGCGATTAAAACATCTCCGACTTTGCCGAGGAAAATTCCACATCTAATTGCTTCAATAACATAATTGAAAAATATTGACCTTTTCTTTCTGTCGCGTCGCACAGTCCGGGGATCCGCGTGACCTGACGTTTCCGATTTCACTTTAACGACCGGAATGCGCCAGTCGGTATGTACGCGTTCTCGCATAACAAAGAGGGGAAAAACGTACAGAAATTAACAGCCGGGAACGCGCGGAGCTTTGATGACAGCGACGACGTCGCGCCGCATTACCGCGATTCCGAGAAGTCTTTACCCATTTTATTCTCGCGCGTACGACGCGGGAAATAAAAATATCAGAGAAATATCATCCGAGGATACGCACGTGCTCGCTCGCACACACCGGTCGGGTTCGATCCGCGCGCACATTGCGCAACGCAATTATTACACGTACAGCCTCACGTCAGGTGCAGTGACGCAACTGTATATAAATAGATATCGGCGCGCGCGGTTCTTCGCCGTGCACACGTGAAAAATATTGTCATCTCGACAAAACAGTAAGAGCTGAGCGGCGATCAGCAGCCGGCCGGCGATCAGCAGCCGGCCGGCGTAAACTCGGCCCGGCAGAAACCGGATCTTTGCGCAATCGCGTCACGTCCTTGTCGCCGCGCGACGGGAATTTCTTCCATCCTTGGAGAGTTTCGCTTAAAAAGGTCGCTCCCTAGCCTTTTTCGACTGACGAACGCGTGTGTGTGTGTGTTACACACCCATCGATAAATTTTGTCGTGACCTTTTACGCGCGGGAGAAGGACGGAGGGACCGAATAGTTTGTATAGCTCGCTATAAATATATTATTCATAAAATATATATAATGATTGCTTATATAAGACGTGTAAATAAAACGCAGCGAGCAGGAAATGAAACAGTCAGAAATCTCGGCTCGGCTCGGCTCTTGATTAATACACCATCAATCACCATGTAAGAGAACGGCCTTCATTGTTTCTTGCTACGTGAGAGCTCGAACATGCAACGTGTGGTTTCAGGATAAGTTATATTTCGATTAAATATTAAATAAAAACGCGCACGCGCGCTCGAACGTTTTTTGTGTTCCGGAACACGTCAAAGTGTGCCTGAGATAAGAGTGTGAGCGGTGACGATTTTTTCTTTCGGACGATATTAACATCGTGGGAGGAAAGGGGGAGCTTTTTCTCTGTGGATCCGACGACAAAACTATGTTCGCCCGTATCTAAATTGAATCTCGGAGTTCAGCGGCTCGTCCGGCACGGTGTTCATCTCATGCTTCAACGCGGTCGGACGAAATTGCCCGAGGATTTCGTGAGGAGGTGGGAGGAGAAGCCTCGTTCGGTCGGCTAAGGTTTCCACCCTCGGAGGCGAGACAAAGGTCAACGTGCACCCTTCCAAGGGTACGAGACGCTCGTCGCGAGAGAGACAGTGACCCCGCAATAACAAAGTCATTCAAGAAGACGAGACGAGACTTCCCCTGCCGATTTGTCGGTGTATATATCGATTCGCAGCACTGTCGAGCTTCAACCCTCGATCTTATTACCGACCCGATACAAGTGAGACGCGCGTTAAATTTTTGGTGTCCTAATTGACATCTACACCACAAGCCACTTTACTTCTCATGTAGACGCGTCCTTCAAGGCGGCCGGTCAGACGGTCGTAAACCTCGATTTCTTGAAACACAGTCGAGACACTCTCCCTTCTCGCCCATCCTTTCGCCATTTCGCTTCTCCCTGCACAGACAACCCCACTCTCTCTCAGAAACTGGCAGACACGTTCGTCGCCCACAGTGTTGGCCGGGAGCAACAGGCCCTCTTATCGACCGTGCTTTGTGCGTGCGTCTCGTCCTTTCGGCCCCTCGTTTTTTGCGAGACCGGAAAGACTGGAGAGAGAGAGAGAGAAAGAGAGAGGGGTGGATAAACAGATAAATAGAGGGAGGAAAGAAGAATAGAGAAAGGAATGGATGAGCGAAGTCAGAGGTTATTCCTGTGATCGATTTTACTACTTCGAAAAGATGGCAAATGGAGAGAGGAAAGAAAAACACAAAGTGCGATGTAACTTTTCAATCTATAATGTTTACATTGTACGAATAAACATATTTGTGCGCGCGCTTCGAATAGCGAGATAAAATTACAAATTACATGAATTATAATCATCTCATTTTATGCATTATGATTTACGATTATTATTATAAATGAATTATGTTTAATCATAATCAATGATACCGTATTATAATATTATTATATGATATTTTATTTATTATGATTAAATTATTGAATTTCTGTAAATTATAATCATAATTGCGCGTATCTCTTTATCATAAATTTTCGAAGTTTATTATGGTATCAATGAGTTTTCGGTTATTGATCGGACCGTCAAAAATAGTCGGAATTTTTGTGTATTTTTCACGTGAAAATCACGTGAAGCGACCGGACCGAGTGTGTGCGCACACGCGCGCGTGTGTGTGTAGGTTTGATTTTTATGATCGAGCGCTTCTTTTGTGCCGGTCGTTTCGCTCGTCGGGATCCGGGCGACGACGAGCGGAATATCTGGCGAGAGCGCGCGCGCTAGCGTTCACAATCACGTTCTATCTCGAAACGAGCCGCGTGGCAAACCGCAGACAGGCGGAGGAAATTAAGCGTGGTCCAACAAAGAAACGCGCCGGATATTAGCTACTAGGCGCTCTTGCAAACGAGCACAAGAAGAGGCGGGTGTTGCTCCTGCGGTCAGAGGAGGTAGGAGTGAAAAAAGAATCTAATTTACTCGCGCGCGGTTGAACAAACAATGTAAATTTCAGCCTTTCCTGCGAATTTTATTTCCTCGCCGACGGTAGCGCGTGTATCTTCCTTCCCCACACTTTCTCTCGCACATACGTCTCTAAGCAGTCATGCCTTTTTGCTGCATTTGCAGCATCGCGCGATTCTTCTACTCTGGAAAGCACGCGCGAAAACCAATTTGGAAAATTTTCCTCTCGGTATGATAGATGTGTGCGGAGAGCGCGCGAAAGCACTTCGCGGCGAAGTAACGTTCGCTTCGTTTTATGCAAATCGCCGACGGGCGGCGGAAGAAGTCAAACGGGAGAAGTTAACGCAGCGCTTCTGCGAATAGCGCGGTGACATAAGCTGCTTACGAATTCGAAATATATATATATATACATCGCGTATATATTTGTGTAAACGTTCAAACGTTTATATTTTACGACGATATCGAAATACGTATCGTCATACCGTCATCAATTCGATTTATGACGAAATAATAGCATCGTCAAACGAGAGAGCAATGTCGTAATACGTATTGCGCATTTCGCAAAACGCACCAAGTGTAATAACTTATTTCTTCGCCGAATCTCTCAAGGACTCGCGCTATAGTTATATCGGCTTTTGAGACCGTTTTCTTTTCGAGTTCGCGTCTCGTTTGAGCAATCGAAGAAGCCTTTTATATCGATCGTTCGCTGCCGCGTTGACTACCCGTCGGTTTTTACCTCGCCACTTCATTCCCGATAGTTCCGCCCTCCTCCTCCACGAAGAGTTGAATTTACTGCTTCTCCGCCCTATAATCTTTCTCAACTCCGCACTTAACGCAGATTTAGACGCGGGAATTACATCTAAGTACGTACGATCGTGAGAATTCGCGCATTCACCCCTTCCCCTCATTCCCTTTCCCATTTTACGCACAGATCTCTTCGCAGTTTCTTTTTGTTCGTTCGCGGAACGAATTTGATCTATTATGGGACTTTTTTTGCGCGAATTACGCGCTTTTTCATAATTTCGTGAACGCATCAGCCAAATTGCTTCCCGTTTGCTTTGCACATGAGACCTTTTTTTGTCTGCGCGCGCGAGACACAGCTCTCAGTACTTTCTCAGATTACAACTCCGCGCCGGTCGGCAACCCTTTTGTCGCGCGAGATATTTACTATCGAGATTACCGCCCCGTTCTCTCTAATTTACCTAGATCCCGGTCGGGACCCCTCCGGCGTTTCCGCGCGCGATCGCTTATCGCTCTGTATCCAGGCAATATTATCGCGAGCGCGTTTTCGGGGGAGCGGCACGCCGCCCGTCTCTCATGACCGAGCTCACGAAATTCTTAGGCGAGGTCGATCGAAATCACCTTTCTCTCCCTCTCTCTTCCTTCACGATGCGATGTACATAACCCTCACGGCTCACGTTTGAGTTTGAGGATCGGTTACCGCAGCCGCGTTGTAAACCGACCGGCCGTGTAGTTTCCAACTTCGGCGCACACCGGGGGTTTAGTCGCGATTCAACCGACGTGGAAAGCCATTGTTTTCACCGAACGGAAAAGTAACAACGAAAAGTGCAAACGACATAAAACTTGATTATTTCTTAAATTCTAATTTCGAAAAAGAAATGATAAATTCGAGAAATTAAATTTGCGCCGCGCGAGACTTTTACTTCGATTTTCCGCGAATTAACGCGATAATTTCGTTAACGGCCACCGGTGTTCGCCCCGCGGCTTTCTAAAGTTCGGAAGAGTTTCCGGAGAGTGAGGGTGTATTATCCCGAATACATATACTCGCTCGCCTGATTTCAAGAAAGAAAGCCGCGACCCGCGCGGCTTTTCGGCTCGGCGGCCGCGATATTTCGCGAGATATCACGCGAGAAAAAAGTATAATAGCGTATGCCTCGCGCGCGAGAGTCTTTCTCGCCGCGGGAAAACATTCTTTCTCGCCAACTTCAAAGTCCCGTTGCCGTTGTCCTTCGAGATGCATCGTCGCCGCGATAAGAAAAATGAAATGTCGACGAATGTGCGAGGCACGCGTTAGAAACTTTTATATCGCGAATTATGCACCCGCGGCTGCAAACTAAAAACGAGGAAAGTTATTTCAAAAGAGAAAGAGAGAGAGAGAGAGAGAGAGGCAGAGAAAGAGAAATATCTGCGTAAATCTTTTTTAACGAAAGTTTATTTGTTTTCATACGCGATGTTATTAAAAAAAACTGTTGAACGTGTAAAAGTCAATATCCGTAACGGCGTGTGTGTGTGCGCTGTTTCGAATTTTTGTTTCTTCTCTACACCGATCTCTACACCAACTCTCAAATTGTGCCGGTCTGTAATGCGAAACTTGATGCGACGTGCGAGCGAATATAATAAGTTCGAAAAATAATTTCCGATGCGCCCCCGCCGGGGGTGGTACATTAAAAGTTTTTAATTAGTACAAACCGCCGGAGGTTTAATTACGAAATGTGCGCAATGGTAAAGCGGAGCACTTAAGTACGCTACTTTATGGAATGCACGGAACAATAAACCTACTAAATTACAGCGCCAAACGTAGCCAAAGTAGTAACAGCTATTAAAACTTCAGTCAGACGGCGCATAATGAAGTTCGCCGAAGCTGCGCGGCGAAACTTGCGAGGCTTAAACTGCGATTGTTACACGGTGGATCTTAGTATTGTTTTCGATAACGATCGATCGCCCGGACTAAAGCTAAAACTTACCATTAGTGAGCGCGCGCACTTTTGACAATTTTAAAAGACCCGATGACAATCGGGATGACAGACGGGAGTATTAGAGTAGTTACCTCTTTATAACGGGGTAAGAAAACCTTTCTTAGGTGAATGCCGACGTATTCTATTCTGCCATCATTCGCTCTCTTGAGAAAGTTGACCCAGGCAGCAATGTGGAGAAATGTGCGCGAATACCCAATATTGAAATTTTAACGATTTTCACACAATGCAGTCGTCGTTATCGGAGGACGGAATTTCTTTCGACTTTCTCACTCGAGCGGGCGAGAATCGTCGTCGAAATAAAATTCGCCCTCGTGCACGAGAGAGGAGAACTCGTGGACGACGATAAGTCACGCGCCGCGCGCGCGCGCGCCTGTTAACTCGCGAAAACGAGGACAGGACTGGGAGGGCGAGAAAAAGGGAAAAAAATTTTTCAACAACTGCAATTGCGCTCGCGGGAGGAGGACATGACTGATACACACCGCGGCACGTGAAGAACGGGGATGCGTGTCCGCGCGTAATTCTTCTTCCTGTCGACGAGGCGAATACGCCGCGGGGACAGGAGGGCGGACACGTAATAACCGTGGTGAAGGACGATGGATTCTCGTCTAGATTCACATAATTTAGTTATAATTAAGCATTTATTATGTCTAATGACAGCCCCCCACGACAGCCACGCATTGCATTCACAACGTTCCCGCTTGTTGTTCAAAAAAAAAAAAAAGTACACGCTCGTAATTAGTTTCGCCAAAACATGACGTTTATTATTATTTTTATTTTTAGTTTTTATTTTTTTTTGTATTATTTTATTATTACACTGCAGGTCTCTTGTGCGGACTATATCCGGAGGAATAAAGTACGCGCGTAGGGTAAGGAAAGTCCAATTACCGCACACGTTGTGTGCGCGCATCTCGCTTCCCAGATATCTCCGTAAGGCTCGTTCGCTCTGCGAACGCTGCAGTCGATATCCTCGAGTAATGTTGTAGATAAGGGCACTCGTGACTCTCGAACACGCGCAGAAGCGGCATTGCGAAAGTTTTTAATTGCCGCTATCCCCTGACTTTTTCCTTCTTTCCCCCGGTGTTTTTTTTTCTTTTTCGTCTCTCTCTCTCTCTCTCGTGTTTGCCAACTTTCGACTCTTGCATATTCTCCGCCGAGACTCGTCGTTCTTCTCTTTTTCTCTCGTTTTCTCCCTCCGAGGAAAATTGTCAGCATCACGGTACGCGTCGTTTCGCTCGTTGAAACGCGTTCCCGTGCGTGCAAACCGCCACTTTGCGCCGAGACGAGAAAATTAATTAAAGCATCTCTCGTTTGCCGGTGCGCGCATCGGTGTGCGTAATGCGAGAGAGAAAGAGAGAGAGAGAAAGAGAAGACGTCGAGATAGAAGCAAGAGCGCGAGCGAACATATATAACGCGTGAGATGAGACGCGAACCCGAGACGAGAGAATGAAGTTACACACGGAACGGTAATGCGTCGCATCTGTACTAGCGTGAGGGTTGTTAGTGTTAACGTTAATGACAGATTTCTCGACGCGAAACTGAATGTCTCGATTATATTTATTTTATTTTATTTTTTTTTATCGTCGTTGTACAGTTTAACAAGTTCAGGATAATCACGGATTCTCGGACGTGTCACGGCTTCTTCAGCTGTATTCCCGGTTTCTCGTTTATTCATAGCCACCATGGAGTGATTGATCGTTGCAACTACCAACTTGCCGGGATATTGAATTAAATGCATATTACTTGACCGCGAGCGGAGAACGGTCTCTCTCCCCGGTCGATCCTCCGAAACGCCCGACACAGGAACAAGCGCAGCTGGTTTCTGTCTCTCATCCCCCTCCTCTCTCCAAATACATACACACACACACACGCACACACTCGCGCGTTCTCTCGTTATTCTGAGTGCGCGCCGGTTAACGTCGGTGCATACCTACCTACCGACGACGTTAATTAATGCACCAGCGTTTCACTCCCGCTATATCCACGGGGGGGGGGGGAGGGAGAACCGTCGACGTTGAGTGCACACCGATGCGCTGCGGCCCCGTCACGTTATAGTAACTATCGAAGAGGATGAGAAACGCCGCCACCCTCCTCGCCCGTCGCTCATGCAGACGGGACGTCGGTGGTGGTTGGTTGATAGCGCGCGATTTCTCCAAGGAGATGATCTCCTTTTATCGTTATGTCGAAAAGAAGCCACGGCACGGATTTATTTTATATCCCGTTCAGGAGTTAAAGAAAGAAAGCAGTGTATCAATTAATTGTGGATTAGAGCAAATATTAATTTATTAAGTTTATTTCGTAATTAATTGCAACAACGTTAATTAGTCACGAGATTATTATTGTATTAATTTATGTGGAGAGTCTGCGGCAAAAGGAGCGATTTTCCTCTCTCCCGGGTCTCCCCGTTTAATGGGTTTTATGAATTTATGTTTTAATAACGCAGCGCGCAAGAGGATGGTTTTTTTCTTCATCCCTCTCTCCGAAAAAAATTTTATTTATGCTTTTATATTACATAACGTACTCTCGGTCTTTCATTCGTCGTCATCGTCGACGTCGTACAAGTGTGCCTGTCTCATAGCTCTTGGGAGGGCAAGATCGAGGCGGCGCGTGCATACCGAATGCGAGAAAAATACGTTTTCTCTACGCGGAATGGAAGTCGAGGAAATGTGAAGGGACGCGCGCCGCCGCGGCGAGTTTTGTTAAAAATAAGAGCTCAAGGGACATGCAGAAATGGGAAATTATTCCGACGTCGACGTGATATTTCAGCAGCTGATGCAACGCGAGCGAGCGAGCTACGAATATGCGCCTCCGCGATATTGCGCGATACTATATTTATGTCTAAATGTACGCTATACGAGTCTCTGCTGCTCGTCGAGCGGCGTTAGGGATGATGAAGAACGATCGCTTGTGAATAAGTTCCTTTGCGTCTGCTGTGTAAATGCTCCGAACACACTCTCCCCTTTTCTCCCACGTTTCCCACTCCATCTCTCTCGTGTATGCAGCTGGAAGAAACGTCATGCGATTGCGTACATACATATCCTCGAACAAATTAATGTTGCGAACACACACGCCGTAATAGTTTTCGCCGTATATTTTGTGCGCGCCGCGTTATAACTCAACGCGCATTAATTATCGCTTTTAATTTTCGACGAATCGAGGTAACGTTTATACATCACATTTTCATTTTGTTATCAAATCGTATCATATCGAGATATCATTATTTCGGGCATTTATTGGGGAAAAGTCGATATAGTAATCAGATTATTACATAATTACGTAATTTTGCGCAGCTTTAATTTTCGCAAAAATTCTGCGAAAATTATCGAAAATATCTCATATACCTGTGACACACGTACATATTCTACAAAAGTTATGGAAAAAATGTTTTTTTTTTTGTTTTTTTAATATTCGAACGCCAGTATTGCGATCAAAAAAATTAATAATCGTAAAAAGCACGGCAGATTAATTACTCGGCGCCTGGAGATACAAGAGGGATAAAATTAATGTTTATTAATATTTATTAATATTTATTATTATATTTTCTTACGACGGTTTGCACATTCCATTTAATTCGACTTCTGGATATTTCATTGACGTCCAGAATAGTGCTACGTGCGCAGTATCGTACGTGATATTGGCGCGCAATCCAACCCCATTCTCCCCTTCTCTTTCTTTCCTCTCTCGTCTTCTTTCCGAAGACAAGAGGGATCGCGCAGAAAGAGAGTGCACAGACCGATCGCGGAAAGGACATCGCGTGTTGCTCGATCGTTTTGTTCGCCCACGCTTCGTGCCATTTTTTTTTTTTTTTTTTTATTCGCATTTCAATTAACCTTGCCGTTCCTGTCGATTTCTTTCTTCGCCGCGTACACACGCCCCCCGTCGACGCTCGGGAAGTCACTTGTCACTTCCACATTTCGCCGCGTTCGGGCGAACACCCTGTCATCTTTTTGCGAGCAAACTCAGCGAAGAGATGAGTCTCCGTTAATAATTCTTGGATTTTTTATTCTCAAATTTTCAGGAGAGAATATTTTATTATCCATTTACGGGGAATACGCGCGTGTGTGTTTGAAAAAGGGGCGTGTTCCACCACCGATCGGAACGTCTCGCGTGTCGCGCATTCATTACGTTCGCGCCGCGCCACTTTTTTTTTTTTTTTTTTCTACTCGCGGTGTAATTTAATTAAAGCCGCGGCGGTTACTCACCCGGCGCGTGTGCAGCGTATCTGAATTTCGATTTTTATTTCTTTTTTTTTTTTTGTTTTTTTATACGTTCGCACGATCGCGTCTCTTAATTTTGTTTCGATCCTACATTACATTTACGCCATTTAATCCGCATCGCACGCGAGGAAGATCCTCTTCTTTTCCCTCTCTTTCCCCCGAAGGCGAGAGCAAACGATTTTTCTCACAATGACTCGCAACGAAAACTTTCTCGCATATTCGTCGACTCGCATTGAAGTGGAAATGTCTGATTGCGCGAAGACACGCGAAGTTTAACGTCTTGTTCGATCAGCGAGACGCGTACACACAATATACAGAGCGGTCGACATGTGTGTGTGTCGTTGTTCCAACGAAAGATCAATACACATTTAAATAAACGTCGGACAATCCGCCAGAAAAGAAGAAACCCGAGATTTATATAAACTTGAATAAAACATCTGAGTTAAATTTAAAGATAGCATCCGCGCGTTTCGATTGTAAAATTGTGACATAATTTTAAATATTAAATCGGGTATTACGTGCGTTTATTATTTTGTTGTATAAAATCGACCACACGAAACGTTTATTTTCGCGAAATATCTCGAAGGGGAGAGAAGAAGGGCGGCGGAAAGAGAGGGAAAAGCGAGCTTGAATAAGTTAGCTGCAACAGACGTGAAAATATATCGTCTTTGTATCTTTGCTGTGGGGGCTGATGCAACGCGACTCGGTTTTATACCGACGTACTTTATGCATCTGGACGATTCTCTAAAGCCACTCGACGACGAGAGGATCGTTCGGTCGTTTTCGAAATATTTATGACAGTAGCCGGATATTATTATGCTACCAGCGTTTTGTTTTTGTATATTTTATGAGCGTAGCGAGAGAGAGAGGACTTGTGTCTCTAAACAGGAATTGGCAAACGCTTCTAACGTCGACTTGTACGCAGCGGTACTTTGCGAAACTCCAGTTTTGTTCAATGATTAATTTCGCAAAATTACGTATTCTCTCGATTCGACATTAGCGCTGACTCAATATGCCCCATATATCGCGCGTTGCAAGTAATTGGTATACATATATATATATATATATATATATATATATGTGTGTGTGTGTGTATACATATAGAGCCGCAACAAATCCGCTTAGAGACTCGGGACGTTTGTTCGTAGTTTAGTTTCATGACCGATCGCGATTTAACTTATTGATCGCGTTCAGAAAGTTTCGCTTGTTCGTCCCGGCCTACAGCACATGTCTCGACTCCGATCTCTTCCGCGCGCGCACCTCGGGTGTTACCGCGCTCGATGATCGGCAAAGTGCAGCGATTACATACCGCTTTGTTTAGTTTGCCACTTCGACGCGCGCGCCGAAACTCCACAGAAGAAGAGTTCGCGCGACGTGACAGAATCGCGCGACTCACTTATTTCGAAGTTCCGCTGGAAGTCGCGTTTCACTGCGATGAAAATAAACTAACGCGCTGACTTGCAAATTGTGTGTCTCGTTTGGCGAATACACACACGGAACGGAGGGGCTGGTTTGCGAGGTGGACGACTTTTTTTTTTTTTTTTTGTTTCCTCTGTCCTCTCGACGGCCATTTCGTATTGATAAAACAGTTCCGACTTTACGCGGGATTGTGGTCGAGAGTCGTTGGCGAAAGGTCAAACTGTCTCGGGAACTTTATATCGCGAACAGATAGATAAAGCGTCAGCATATTTTGCAGAACGGCGTTTACTTTGTTAGTCTCGATTGAACTAGTTTTAGCGTAGCTCTCTTGGAGGAGAGAGCAAGAGCGCAAGAGAGAAAGAGAGAGGTCTGTTTTAAAAATAAAGTATTGTCGCACATCGCTGAGAAAATTCAAACAGTGACAACGCGTGATAAAAATATAATCGCGTCTTTTTTTTTTTTTTTTTTTTTTGAGAAAAAAACCAAACATCATTTTAATTAATATATTTTCCGAAATATTTCATATAAAACTTCGCTTTGAATTGCTTGCTAGTAGACGTTATAATTATATTTCGCGACGAGAGAGAAAGAGAGAGATTGTCGGCTCTTTGTCGACCGCCGAAGCGTTAATTTCGCGCAACAAAGACATTTTCTGCAATAAAATATCACGCCGATGATCAAAACGTCGCGTGTCGAAGTGTCTGCGCGAGTTCAAAAGAACAATGCTTGAAGCGTCGTTGGCGCGTTGTTTTCGCGCGTCATTTTCGTCCGCGCGCGCGCGCGCGCGTTTGCATTAATATTTCAGGTCGCGGCTTTCACGTTAAATTATATACGGGGGCGGCGATCAAACAGCCGGGTCTTGAGAGGATAATCGTCGCGACGACAATTCGACGAACTGCCACACGGCGAAAGTGGTCGCGTGCTACTACAAATTGCGAGATTGCGGTTACGACGTGAGTGGATTTTCCCGTAGCGCGATATTACACGTTCGGTCGCTCTTTCTTATTCAAACGAGTAATATACGTTCGAGATGTAAATGTAGATTTTATTTTAAAAAATTAAAAAAGCGACGTATATACAATAAATATTAAATTAATAAATAAAATTAGAAAATAAAATGAATGTACAAATAAAATAAATTAATATAAATGAAATCAAATATTAAAGTAATAACATCAATGATATCAGTATAATAAATAAAGTCAAATATCAAATTAATTATCAAACCAAATAACTATTGTATTAAGTAATTTTGTGAGTTCTTTACTTAGCGGTCAAATATGTAGAAGTATAACAGACTCTCGAGTTTGCCTAATTTGTTCGAAATTAATGCGACGCGTTACGTGAAAAAGGATTTTTCACACCGAGTGTTGCTCAAAAGTGATGCAATAAAATTGAAAAATTGTAAAACAAGAAAAGAACTTTGTGTTAAAATTAACTAACTTCCAAAACTATTTGGAACTCTCACACGTGACTGATTGATCACACGTGAATCTTGACTTCTTTGATCAACGGTAATTAAACGAAGCGTTACCGGTTTCGCACTTTGAAGCCTAAGCGGCTCTAAGCGTATTCCGTCGCGTTTCCGACACGGAGCGACCGTGGCGTGATCAAAGAATCCGTAAATGAAACGTAACAGGCCGTGGATAATCGCCGTGAAAAGTTTCGCCGTCTATATCGCGCAACGCTTTAAACAAAAGCTTGTTCGCTCGCTTGCGCGCGCGCGCGCGTGCGCGTTGCGACGCGGTATTTGAACTATCGGATAGAAAGAGAGTGTAGAGAAAACGTGGAAAGAGAACTCGACGCTGAGGGAAAAGGGAAAATGAGGTGGCGCGAAGGCGAGGCCCGACCTCACGCTACCGCGTCCATTAGGAAATGAGGCATCCCCCACGTTTAACGAAGTCGCGACTAGAAACGCTTTTCATTCCCTCTCGTCCGCCGCGCAACCTCCTTTCTTCTTCTCACCACGCGCCCGCTTTGCTTCAAATTACTCTCGGGTTTGGATAAGGCAGACGCGAAGACAACCGCATTACGCGCCCGCCCACGCGCCTTTTCGCGCGCTGTTTCTCGTTTAATCTCAACATCGCGTCTCGCGACCGACAAAACTGGAAGGGAATTTCTAATTACTTTTCTTGCGAATTATTCGCGCGCGCGAGTAACCGTAAATAAATTCGCGCGATAACGCGCGTTCTCTCTCTCTCTCTCTTTCTCTATCTCTGTCGCGCTCTCTTTTCACATATCTCGCATATGTAAATAATATCCAATAAATGCCGCGCGGCGTATCGCTCCGGATATGATTCTCTTCCTTTCTGCGATGTGCGCGCCTCTGTGAATATATCGCAATCGTAGAAATTGATTCGACTCTCTTTTTCCACATACATATATATATATATATATATGTATATAGGATTAATATTGCGACAAGTGTGAATATATTAAACTTGGTTTTTTTGTCCTCGACACGATTGAACCTTTATTCTAAATACGCTTTTTTTTCCCGCGCGCGAATTTTGCACCGGAAGCTTTTTTTCACACCTCTCGATATTAATATTTATATACCATTAATGTTATTGTTATGGGGCGGCGGTGTCGGAGCTTCTTCGTGATAGAGATTAACGACTGGCCGGTTATAGCGCGCTCGCGCGGCATTAAATGATAAATCGTTGTCACGCTAGTGGCAATTATTGCTACCGTTGTCGATGGGATATGGCCGTTTACCCGGTGCGACTATTAATTAAACGCGACTCGATGATATCCGGCGAGAGTGTATAGTCTTTTTTTTTCTGTTTTTTTTTTTTTTTTTTTTGTTCCTCGCGCCGCGATCGGCCAGCCATCGGAAAATTGGGTCAAAAGCGTGGCGACGCCTTGAAAAATCGCACACGAGGCTGTCGTGTGGCGTGGAGGGTTATTCGCGCCGCTGTACAGAGTCTCTCTCTCTTTATCTTTCTCTTCTCTCTCGCGTTTAATATTTTCAATATTTTTACGATAACCGCGCTCGTTCAATCAATTCGCCAAACACATGGCAATTTATTAAACCAGCCGTGCGTACTTTGAAATCTGCATAAAGATATTACGACGCGCGCGCTCGCGTCGTCGCGCCGTAATGAAATGATCCATTGCCGCGATAATCAACTTAATAATAACCGTTCAATCATTCCGGCATCCCCCGAGCTCATTTCCCAATTCCGCTTGTTCTTCGTTCGTCGAACGCCGGAAACGTCAATCTACAAATTGCAACTATACACCGAGAGAGAGAGAGAGGGAGGGGACGGCGAAACCAATGCAGCGTAAACACTAACGAGCGCGCGTTACACGCGAGCAATAATTGCGATTAAACGTCGATCGCGTAGCGTCGGCGCGGTTTTAATCGAATTGCGTCGCGCGGTCAAGGCGGCGAAAGAAAAGTCACTGGGCTTTGTTCAAGGGTTATCGCGAAGTAGCGCGCGGTCACTTGGCAAAAAACACTCATCGTTTCTTGTCTCTAATTAACGCGCGCGGCGCGCTTTCAAGAACGCGAAACCTTGAAATCGTTTCTCGCGATCGTCTCATCGGTCTCTGAATCGATCGCGGCGCGATCGTTCGACCACGGCGTGGTTTTTTTTTTTTCGACGAAATTTTTTAGTCATCTCTCGCGTCGCGAGAAACGCGAGAATAGAAGAAGTGTATAACGAGAAATTGTATGTCGCGCGCTGAATATTCATGTAGTTTGTCACCGCATTTAATAGAATATAACACGAATAAGGCAGCGCCCTGCAAGTAGCGGCGCTCTCTCGCGAAAACATCGCGAGAGACGTCTCTCTGTTTTGTACGAGAGAGAGAGAGACATATATATATATACGTATATATATATAAGTCGATTTATAAGCGCGGCAATTTGCCGCGCCGTTGTCATCGTTTCGAAATGGGGACTGTGTAAATCCGTGAAAAATTCACGGGACGCGAAAAGTGCGCGAGGCGCTTCGCCGTGCCGCTAATGACACGACGACGAAGCGTGTTACGTTCTCGCTCTCCGGGGCTGTTCGCGGATAAATTGAGTTGCAGGCGCTAAATGTAAATCCTGAATGGAAGGCGATCTGCTTTCTCATCAATTATATCGCCGCTTGATGGATGAATCCCGCAACGGGTGTCCCGTTTTTTCGAAGAAAAGCGACCGTCCCCTTTGTTGTGTTCTTTTCTCTCGCTTGCTTTCTCTCTCTCGCTCACTTTGTTCCGAGTTTATTCATAAATACGCGTTTACCGCGGACGTTCGCGAGGACGACGCTCTCCGGCTCTCTGCCTCGTGTAATCCACGTCGAGTCGATAAATGAGCCGATATAAATATAACGGACCGTCCAATATAACCGCGGCTCATTATGTCGTTATATTACCGCGATCGTCGCGAGTTACGTTCATTTCGCGAACATCAATTCTCGATTAGAAAGTGGACTCGGAATATCTCTCGAATTTTCTCGTCACGCTAAAATCTCATTTAGACTCATTAAAATAACCGGTGATCGATCTTGGTGGAAAAGAGGGATGTTTCGATTTCGAGCCATTATATTCGCCATCTTCTTTTTCCTACAGTTCTCGACTTGCCACCACATGTCTCTCTCTCTCTCTGTGTGCGCACGCATTTAGACGTACACACACGCGCGCACGTACGCATCACATTCACACGTATACGGGATTTCTCGGGTGTCTTGTTTCGTCGCGATTTTCAGCTATTTTAAGGCAGACGAATCGCGCGGGGGAGGGGGGGTCGCGAGCTAAGCCAGTTTCGCGCGACCAAAGCGCACGTAGAGAAACGTGCGCCGTAGACGAACATAAATTACTTTCGGAGACGAGACGCGTCTTGACGCCGAGACGGGACTCGCGTCGTTTTTTATACTTTGCGGGAAATTCCTCGTGATCTCTCGGGAAGAGGAGAAGGGGATTACCTTAGGCTTCGAGTCTCACGCCGCTCGCGAGAGTTTGCAACCGCGAGCCTCCTTAAAAGCTCTTCCGAGCTTCCTCTTGACGAGGACGTTCCCGACCATTATGGGGGAAGGATATCGCCAAGGGTGGAGAGAAAGAGCTGCCGCAATGCAGGCAAGGGCGTTGTCAGGGGCGACCCTAGCGACCCTAAGGCCTCATTCGCGCCGAAATGCGCAGCAATCCGTTTGCGAAACAGCACCCGCGCGTCCGATCGGTCTCTCGATCGCGATTCGATTCCGATATGGCGGCCGCGCGGACGTAATTCGTTGAAATCGCTCGGTCGAATCCGACCGAATCGCTCCATTTGTCCGGCCGCGCGTTTCCGTTGACGTCGCACGTGTTCTCTCTCTCTCTCTCTCTCTCTCTCTTTCTATCTTTCTCGAAAACCCGTAATCTTGAATTTTGCAGCCGTATTTCGGCTGGATCGCGTTGAAATTTCAACGCGCAATGTCGCACGCGCGGATACATCAATAACGTCGCGCGAGAGAAGTTTGTGCACATCTCGAGAGACATTCGAGCGCTCTCTCGCGAGTTTTTTTTAATTTATGCGCATTATTTTTCTTCTGAATTTCTTCTCTCGTCGCCGCTTGTGTTCTTCTTTCTCCCTTTTGAAGCTGCTCCGCAGCGGGATCTCGCGAGTTTACGGGATTTGCAATTTAAAACTGGCGTGTACCGGTGTCTCTCACGGCTGTAATCTGGATATTTCAGTGACAGGATTACGGATGGGTCTCTAATAGGACGTGCGATGTAATCCCGTTAATTCCTCGTTATGCAAATGGCGAGATATACACGATTGCGTAATTGTGTTAACCCTCGCCGCGCTGAGAACCGCGTCTACATTATCCCCCCCCTCCCAGCCCCCCCGGAGGGGTGTATTACTCCCGCGGGGTAGGGTTTTTGTCGGATTCAGTCCGGGAAAATTCTTTCTTCGCGCGCGCGCTAAGTCTTCTCTATTCTCGTTTTAAAACTGTGCACTTCGTGCAATTACCTTCAATCTTCTTGTTTCTTTTCAACAAAGCCGGCTGTCGCCGCTAGTATTAGCACGACCTTGTTGCGCTTCTAAATGCAGGGAGCGTATAGGCGCCGTGTGGCGGAACTGTAAGCGGGCATACGTCGCGTTCGCCGTTTTAATTTAATTAAGGGAAAGCGAGTCGCACACGCGCCGGATCTTTCTCTCGCAAACAACACACAACGGGGGTGTATTAATTTCGTTTTCAACCGAAACTCACTCGGCGCGTATTTTCAGACGGATTTTCAAAGGTATTTTCACGCGCGCGCGCGCGCGCGACATGACGTACTCGCGTTTCGGCGTCAATTCCCGACGATTAAGGCGATTGACGCGAATCACGCCCGACCGATTGATTGTCCTTCCGTCTGTCACGTCTGTACTTTCGCGTCGCCGCAGAATCAATACGAGGGGAAAGGGACGACGAGAGTCATTACCAAAGAGAGAAAGCGGTGTCGAATTATCAAGCGCGCCAAATCAAGCTCTTCGAACTCGCGGGGACTGCTCTGTATTTACTCGTCCCATTAGCCCCGGAATTGGTATGTGGCACGTAAACGCGCGCGTAAAATAGTACGTCAATAAGTTAACCGAATTACCATAAATCGATGCGTCTTGCGTGTGTGTGTGTAGGTGTGTGTGTGTGTGTGTGCGCGCTTGCGGCGCGTGCCCGCTCGCGGCAATATCAGCGGGCAACGTACGTATGCACACAATGGCCGATGATGCCTTGTCGGTCCATTGTGCGTCCGACACGGGCGGAGGTTTGCCTCGTGACCGGTTAATCCGCGATTTACTTTAACGTTGACTCGAGAATGCGGTCGACATCGTGTCGGTGTTATATCGCGCGGTATTTAGAAAATTAAGGTCGCGTCAGCGCGCAGCTTCTCGTGTAGTTTAATATAAACTGGCAAGGTAGGATGCACGGAATAATAACGAGGCTTGTATTTATGTTTGCGTTACAGGTCGATTTGAAGCCGCTGCGGGAGGCGACGGTCGCGGTGCCCGCGCCGAAGATCCCCGAGAAGCGAAAAGCCGAGGACGCCGATGCCAGCAAGGACCTGAAGAAGGTAAGAAGCATATTAATCTCGCGCGCGGACTGTTGGAAGAACAATTTAATAGATTACGGCGCATCTCTCTCTCTCTCTCTCTCTATCTCTCTCTCTCTCTCTCTCTTCGAGAGATATTAAAGGAGGCCGCGACGAAATTAGGAAGATCCTCCCGAAGGAAGAGCTTCTCTCCGCTTCTCAAAGATACAACCATCGGAGTTTACAAGTTACTCCGGTAACTTCCGATCGTCTTCGGAAACTTCAATTAGTTGGAGAAAGTTGATCTTTGTCTTCCTCCAAACCGCTAAGTCACGTGGAATTGCAATTGCGAAGAATTGTTCTCGATCAGAACAATAATATCACGTGTCGCGTTACATATTCCCGTTGTTTCGCGAAAAATCGAACCGGTCTGTTATCTATTCTAACAAACTATCGCGCTATCCAAAAGAAATTTCGACGAGCATTAATATTTGCCAAACCGTTGAAGTTACTACGTCCGCATTTTTTTGCGAGCGTAAAATTACGCTTGCATTTCAACTTCTGTGTTAACTTTTCTGTAATACATACACACACAAAAAGAGAGAGAAAGAGAGAGAGAGAGAGAAAGAGATCATCTGTTATTAACACTGCGATTCGCAGTAAGTCCAAAAAAAAGAGAGAGATTTTTTTTCTCTCGTATATTCGCGCAAAATATATATATATATATATATATAAAAAAGTTTTAATTTCTCGTCGTAGAACATTGTACAATTCGTTTTCATACGGATGGATAACAACACAGCGATCTGACAAATCTCTCTCGGCATTATGTTCCGCGTCATACTCCGGAATGGTGTGTGATTAAGGCTTGCATTGTTAACAAGAGGGCTGCTCCGGATTTCGAGGCTTCGTAACTCACCCCGGGGCCCGGGCTGTGACGACACGGAGAATTAGGAGCGGATCATGTTAACGTACCACACCGCCTATACCATTTGCGTTGTATTTCGGTCGTCCTTGTCGATATTCGACGCGCCGTCGCGTCAGCCACGAGGCACGGCCTCATTAATCTGCTCTCGGCGCGCGCGCTCATTAACGAAATAAACGCGTCCGGTCCGGGAAGTTGGCGAGACCGCTTTGAGCAACTCGAGTTGTCGGCGGCGCCACACTGTTGCAAGAAGTCGTCGACTATGTTTGGCCTTTGATGTGTGCCCGCATCGCGATTACGAATCCCCTCCGGTTCTTTTTTCGACGCCGCGAGAATTACAACGACGAGGTATAACACGCACGGAATAAAAGAGAAGCCGCATAAATCCAGATTCCATCTACAATCTTCATTATATATGCATGAGGATCTGCCAACGGTAGCCAACGTATATCGCGCAAACCGACGAGTGAGTTTTGAGGTCTTGTTTCGTTGTCTTTTTTTTTTCTGGAGAAAAAAATTTTTTTTTTTTTTTTTACTCACAAAGCGCAGCGACCCGCTTCGTTGTATCTGCGTTACGTTAACGCGCGCACCCGTTCGAGCGATCGAGCGGAAAGACGTTCGATCGACCGACTGCAACGGGGTCCGAAACATCACGGGACGGGGTAAGGGGGGAGAGCAAGCGCAAGTATCAGAATCCAAGTTTTATTTATTCGACGTTCGCGTCGCGGAGCGGAGAGACGCGCGGTTCGAGCGCGGAAAGCGGGAAAGCTCGATCAATTTCCCGTCGATTAACCGGCGATCACCAGACTCCTCCCCCGCCGCTTGTTTAATGTTCCTTTTATTCTCCCGCGCGCGGGAGGGACTACGTACACAACAGTTTACACAGTTTGCTTCGAGTTAAGCTAAGATAGCCATGAAATTAATTGCTTGGGGCAGCGCTTAGGAGAGAGTCTCGAGCGACTACTACTCCTGCGCGAGCAATAGCTCGTTAATCCGCCATTGATCTAAGTAAACCTGGCGGCATGCAAAGCATCTGAGGGACGGAAGCTGTGCGCGTTTAAACTTGTATATTGCACTACGCCCCGTTTGTGTTTTCTCTCGCGTTTTAAGACGCGCGATGAATGATATGTATACGCGGAGGAATCTTCAACATCGCGCGAAGAAACAAAAAACCCCCGAGCGAATGCGCGTTATAAATCGAAAAAAAAAAAAAAAAACGCGAGTGAAAAAGACACAAACGGAACAAGAGGAAAATCGCGCGAGAGATAGAAACGCGCTCCCTTTGCTCTCTCTCTCTCTCTCTCTTTCTCTCTCGGTCAAACGTGACAAACCTATTTGATTCCGTTGCGCCCCTTCCGGCTGAAACAAACAATCCTCCCTCGCCTCATCCGGAAACGTTGCACGGCAAGCGAGCTGCATCCGTTCCACAGCAACAGGCGGCGACGAGCCCGTGCCAGAGATTTCGCGGCTCGGTGTGGTTTGGGTGGCGCGCGTACGTGTGCGGGGAAATACGAGGGATGGGCGAGGGGATGGATGGTGGGACGGTCGTTCTCCGCATCCCTCGTCTCTCTTTTTGCTCGTCGTTGACCCCGACGTTATAACCGCGCGCGAGAAGTACATTACGCTCGCGATGTCGCGTCTACGTTATATCCGCACGCGCGCGAGCGGATTTACTCCGTCTTCGCGGTCCCGAGGTAAATTTCTTCGGCGGCGAAAGAAATCCTCTCCCGTTGCCGAGAGGTCGGGAGGGTTGTGATGTACGTCCAGAAAGCGGGAGAGTAATTTATCTTCGCCGGAGTCTGCGCGCGCAGGGGGAGCTTTTACCTTTTTGCTCTCGCCGCGAGCGCGTCGTAAATTAACGTTGCGGATATGCGTTACGCGTACAATGATGGAGCGTTACGCGCTCGATGATAAAGTGTGGCCGAGACACATGCGCGGGCACTTTAATAAGGAACGCGGTGATCAAGTCGCTCGTTACCTCTCGCGCGCGACGAGTGTTAATCCGATCGGAGATTGTCGCGCGCTGCGTTCTATTTTACCGAGTAATTCAATATACAGCGTGATATTACGTCGCGTATATATCGTATATTTATATATGTACACACACACACACACATACGCACGCACGTATGAAAGACACAGACGCGCGTTCAATGCGGCAGCGCTCGCTATGTCGGAAATCGGAATGCACACGCACGCGGGTCAACCCCCGGCATGTTGTACCCGGTCCTCTTTGTCTCTTCCTCCGCCGTACATTCCATTCGCGCGTTTACGCATTCAATTGTTGCAGACGCGCGCATTCCGTTCGCGAAGCGATTCTCCGACGTGTAAATCTCGTCACAAATAAATGTATCGCAATTCGCTCTCCCTCGCGGGATCGCTCGGAAGGAATCCACGTTTTGCGAAGATTGCGAGAGCGGGCGGGAAGCGAGCCTCCGAGCCTAAAATGGCACATCGCGTGCGGGAAGGGCAAGAAGGAAGTTTCAGAACCTGCGGGAAACCCTCAGACGATGAAAGCAACGCGGTCGATCGCGAGCGAGGGTGAGACCATCGGCTTGTGCAGACGGAGTTGGAATCCGAGGGTCGGTGGGCGCGCTCGAGGGTGGAGAGTGAAAGGGTGGGATGTGTTTTAGGGCCGGTCGATACAGCCGAAAGTCCAGAGCGCGCGAACGAGCGAGAGAGAGAGAAAGAGAGAGAGAGAGAGAGAGCAGCGCGAAAATTCGTGTTGATGAGAATATATCGTCGCGCGAGGATCTAAACGGAAAGAAGGGTGGCTTTTGCTTCTTTCTCGTCGCCGCCACCGCTACCGCCGCCACCGCCACCGTCGCCGCGTCCCTCCTCCTCTCGCTACTTTTTCTCTCTCCTCACGTGTTCTCCCTCTTTCCTCGCGCGCCCTTGTATAAGTCCGTGCTCTTTGTGACTCTGGAGAGTCTCGTGTTTCCTCGTCATAGTCGTCGACAACGACGACGACGACGTCGCGGTTGGCCTTGTTCGTTTCAGCAGCGGCGCCGACCAACGTTTCCACGCCGTCCACAAACAATACGTAAGCGGGAGCGTTAATTATTTTAAGCAAAAATTTCGAGCAGCCTCGTTACGGTTAACGAGGTACTCGAGCGAGTCGAAGAAAGTCGGAGTGCTTTTTATTTTCGCCGGAGACTTATTTTTTTGTTCTTATCTTTGTAGTTTTCTACTTCTACGAATTAACGTCAACATATATAATACGAACGCACGCTTGTCGAACGTGATGACACGCACACACCCACACACACACACACACGAAACCGACGACAACAAATAGCCCAATTTGACTGACTGTCAGACTGAGGGAAATGATACGCGCGTCGCGAAAGAATTTATTACGATATATTGATGCGCGCGAGCTATAGACGACATTTATTCACATAACGTATGTGTCGCGCGATTCTCCGATCGTAAATTTGTGTGTTCATAGGATTTTATCGTTCACGAGCGATTGCGAGTGATTGATTTTATTAGTCGCCAAACAAATGTCTCTTACGTGTTGTGTTGTTTCTTTTTTCCAGTTTCTTTCTATTCCGCGCTTGTTTACATTTCAGCGTCTATTACGTTTCACGAATAAATTATTTTCCCTGCGTTTATTTCTCCCATCGCCAACATTTAATCTATGCTACGCACGCGGTCTTGGTTCACGATGTGAATATCTGTGACACACGCAATTATTCTTACACACGCATAAACAATTACACCGTACAATTGATAATTTCTGATTATTGTTGAGTCAATTATTAAACGCAGCTTCGACGCGACATTTGCAATTAGTAACACTTTTCATGCAAACAATCTATATTTGTTCCCTCCTCTTTAAACGCGTATATATCGACGCATAAATATTCATATTAATTTTCACAGATGTTTTCATTTAATATTTGTTAACTTGTACTCTCGCGAGAACGAGCGCAAGAGTCAAAATAGCTGGCTATTATTACAGTCTACAATTAGCGATAATATACAACGGTGTATAACCTCTCGGCGCATTGATGCAAAAACGCGATTGCGTCCGTTACGTATTATATGTTCAATGTAATAATAATTATATTAATCAGGAAGCGAATATGAGAAGTGTGCACTATGATATTCTATTTTATATAAAAAAGTGTATTGTTAATACGTACACATACGCGCTCTCTTAGAGTAGAATGAGTTAAAATTTCACTAATTGATTCAGTGACAAATTAGTTTCACTGGGAATCAGTGAGAATATATCGCTGATTGATTTAGTGACAAATAGTTTCACTGGGAATCAGTACCATTGTCACCGAACGTCATTTTACATATTAGTTTTGTAATAACTGCTCTCGAGAGTCTCAAGCTAGTTAGAATTGGTGGAGCGTTCGCTTGGTAATCAGAGGATTCCAGACTCGAGAGTTCAGTCGAGATGATCGATTCCAATAGGTTTTTTTTTTGTCTACAAATTAATATTAGGTAGCGTAGAAGATGACCAAGAAAAGTTAATCGAAGACGTTAATTATAAAAATAATTCGAATTGCAGTGAATATTCGCTGATTGTCATTGCGATGCAATGATTCTACATATATATTTTCTTTAAATGTTTTATAATACCAAAGATTCTTAAATATTTAACATCTCAGATATTTTATCATAAAATTTTATCAGTTCTCTGATAGTAATTATATGTCTTTTGAATAGACTTATTTGAATCGGTAAAAATATTCACTAATTGTCAGTGCGATGCAATCCTACATTTATGTCATGTGTTTAAATATTTCATAATATCAAAGATATACAATTAAATAAAATAATGTTTTATAATTCAAACACTTTTAAATATTTAATATTTCAGATAGAGTTCATCGTACAATTTATTGATTTTCTGCGATAGTAATTATACATGTTTTAAATAATTCTTAATTTGTGTCACATTATCACTCCGTTCTCATACATAATTTCGCTTCCACGACTCGCAAGATATTTTCTATCGCGTCTCTATGGCGACCTAATTACATTTCTGCTGGAAATGTCCGCCGGCTATAATCATTGATGAATACCTAAGCCCACAGAAGAGTCTTTTTCCGCTGTGCTCATAGATACCGTTAAATATCGACTATGTTCGTTCGATAGCGCGGCGCGACGCGGCTATCGAAAATTCGTTCAACGTCCCGCAGTAATCGGATTTGTGCGAGCCGATGCTCCTGCGATTTCGACTAATTATTGTCTGTGTTAATTAAAACGTGTTGCGCGTACGCGAATATTAGGGATCCATTAATGTAATGCGCGTCGTTTGTTTCGCTCCTCGCGGTCGTTCGACGACGCGCGTCACACCGCCGGATGTCGTTTCATATTAATTTTAATTAACGATCTAATTAAAATGAATTCCCACCGTGAGAAAAGAGTATCTTCTTGGGAAAACGATGTTATCATTCTTCCGAGGCTTTTGTTGTCTTGTACCATTTAGATATTTAAAGGTCATTTGCGAAGAAAAAACGACGACTGTCTGCCTGAGATTTTTTGCCAACAAAACACATTTTTGTTGACAAAGCAAAACCTTCACTAGACTCGACAAATGTTTCTTGCTGGCTGTATAATGGTAAAACTTTTTTCCGCGCGTATTAACCGCGTAGAGGGTCGGAAGTGGCCAATATATTGGCTCCGAATCTGCGCGATATAAACTTTATATACAAGACGCACGCTAATACGTGTTTACAAGTTTTCAGATATATAAGAGTATCGAGAGTACAACAAGATTTTTCAAAAGAAAAACCGCTGACTCTCTAAGAATTAATAGATACCTTATCAAATTGATGTAGTGCGATATATAAATCTTTTTACAATTAGTTATGTGCAAAACTGGAAACGCGCATGTATTAGGAAGAAAGTTAATATTTGAGCGTTTTGTGTAAAGTGCAATAAATACATGAAACACATATATACGCGTATGTGTAGAACGCGCGGGAATATTCATGTATCTTAGTGATTTATGCGCGTTCCGCTAATCTCGTGTTCTTTTATCGCGATATCGCATCTCGCCGAGTTTCGAAGTAAAGCGCGATATATAAGCGCGTCCCGTATAGGATGACGCCGTATGCAAAACGGGTGAAAATGCAGCGCGCATTATGCGCGCGCACACACGTTGCGAGAGGAGAAGACAGTTGCGCGAGAATGTGCAATGGCGTTTTACTTTTTAATTAGACGCACGCGTGCGTCTAATTAGCGTTATTCTCATGTCGTCTTGGTCGCGCGTACACGTTATGCAAAGTTGAATTTGTCTCGTCACGCACTTGACAGTCGCGCGACAGCACGTCGACTGTCATTATCATCATCATTATCAACATCGTGTGATTCGTGTCGTTTAATTCCGATCTTCTGCCGTTGCACTCGCACGTTTCTCGCCGCAACGTACGTAACAATTAATCGTATTTCTTCGCTATAAAGAGTTTCTTGCTCTCGTAGTAGTATCACGAGGTCGTAAATTTCGGTCAGCACGTGTGGCGGCGGCGTAGTAGTTAAGAAAATTTTGCTGAAACCGTTGCGGCAAACTTTTCGAGAGTTTTCGCACGATTTATCACCGGTATCGGAATTTTCGTGTTTTGCCGCACGATCCGGTATTTTCTTTCTCGCGCGATGTCTTAGAGTTTTAAATTGCGCGGTTTTTTTGACATCGTTCCGCGCGATTAATTCGTTTCGATGCGCTCGTAATATTTTTTCTTCAGTCGGAAAAATAATAAAACGTGTCATCCGCCGGCAATGTGATAATTCAATAAGCGGGGTTGCAGGTTGCTAGACCATCAGCGACTATTCACGCAAAACTGCGCTCGCGCGCGCGTTGAAGAGAGATAGAGATAGAGAGAGAGAGAGAGAGAGAGAGAGAGAGAGAGAGAGAGAGAGTTTCCATTTTTCCGTACGGTGTGTTTTGCGTCGCGATCCCCGACGGCGCCCCCTTATTGTCCGGCGATGTCGCGTTTTTTTGTTTTGCGCGATAAATTTATCGTCGCCATACATCAGCTCTCGGGCATCCCGTGTATGGAGCGCCACACCGGCGCGCCGTGACTAGAGCTCGTCCACTTATCTAGCGCGCCCTTTATTTCAGTCGCTCCACAGTGACAAATAACGCCGGCGTATACATATATATATCTATCTATCTCGGTTTTTAATCGGGTACGCCATAAATTCGGCATAACTATAGCGCGCGATTTTTGCCGCCAAGGTTATTATTCCGCGGAGCGCGAGTAATACGCAATGCAATTTGCATCTTCCAAGTCGAGGATACTCGATAATGGAACGCGCGCGCGTGTTCTCCTCGCTTTCTGTCACGCTTAACGTCATTAGGTCGCACAATGCAGCGAAACGTTTGTTCGCGTTTTCATTAATTTCGAGTGCGGGAGTTCAGCGCGCGACTATATGTTTTTCGGCGTCAAAGCTCTCACGAACGGGGTATAGGGGGGGAGAAGGACTTTCCATTGTTTCACGAATTTCCATTGTGTTGTACTCATTTTTTTGTTGTGATATGCGGAGCGCGCGGTTATTTCACATATGTGTACATGTATATATATATCTATCTGCCGCCGCGAGGTTGCGTGTATATAGCGCGCGCGCGCGCGCGCGGGGCGGCTGACCAGGCCGGTCACTTATCTACTGCCGTTTCTCTCTTTGTTCCAGGCGAAATTGGAAACTAAAGCGCTGAAAGCGAAGAGGCCGGGATTCACGGACGAGCGGTACAACGAGACCAGTTATTACGTGGAGCACGGTTAGTATCTCTTCTGTTGGACGTTTCGAATTTAATCCGGAGGACTTCAGGCTCCCTTCCCTTTCCTCTACACGGGACGCGGTCGCGTTTTAACAGATTATCCGGTCGGATTTAACGTGTCGCTCTTTACGCGCGAGATCTTCACCTTCCGATGAACCGCCAAGATTGCGGGAATTACTCGCGCTCGTGTCAAATTCAGTTTGTCCGGAAAATATTGAATTAACTCTTTAGAGAAACGTTACAGTAGTTTCGAATGATTGTGTTCTATTCTAAGAATTTCTTTTTACAGCTGTAAAAAACAAAAGAAGGTGGTGACTGCGATACGTAAATCTTGATTGCAATATTAATTGCTTTTGCGAATTTAATCAATTATTTCATCGCGATTTTGTGCGATCTCTTGTTTATACTCGCAATCGTAAAAAAAGCGCGTGGAAAATGCTCACAAAATGCGCAACGGTGGTTGCAAACCGCCCTTGAATGGAAACAGTTAATTTTCAACAGTGTTAGTCTTACACTCGAGTGCGCGAGTTTGCCAACCGTCGCGCCGGAGTCAAGTAATCATGGATAATCCGTCGGATAAATACAACTGGCGCGATAATCTTCCAACACTCTCTCTGTCTCTCTCTCTCTCTCTCACTCAATCTCTCAAAGTACGAGCGAGGCTCTTTCCCTGCTCTGAAAGGAGAACGAAAGGAGATAGAGCGAAAATTGCGACGCAACAGATTTCACGAGGCGCCGATCGACGTGTTTCCGACGAGCGCCATCGATTTCCGATTTTCTCCATTATTTTCGAATTTCAAGCCAATTTAGATATAAAACGCGATACCAATTACCTTCCGCCGATGGTGTTCTCCATCCGGGGCGGCGGTCCCGTGGCGATAAATTCTTTTACGAGAAGGTATTTGAGCGCGTCATCATCGCGAAATGTCATCAGACACGTTGCGCGATATTTAGCTTCTCGAGTATATATATGTATATATATTCGGCAAACACAATAATCTCGTGGAAAGTTTTCCCGATGGCTCACGCATCTAAAATTCAAATCGAACGACACACGGGAGGAGAAGAACTGCTTATCTCAAAACCGCAGCAGTGTAAAAGGGCATGTCCGTCACACGGGGAAGGGGAGGAACTTCAAAGGGATCTCTCCGCGTTATTCGCCGCGAGCTCTGTGATACGAGCCTTGTCGAAGGCCGGCCGGTATATTCCTTTGTGGAATAAAACTGTCGCGTCATGTATAAACTCGTACATATATACGTACGTACGTTACAACTCCGTTGGATTATATATACGCGTGTGCGGCAGTTACGTCGATATGTTTCTACTCTGCTGGTTTTTACACACATTCGTGTTCCGCGATACAATCCTTTATCGGAGCGTGTACCGCGCGCGATACGCTGTTGTCGCGCGGCAACTCGATCGAGAGAGAGAGAGAGAGAGAGAGAGAGAGAAAGAGAGCAGCAGCCTCTTCGTCATCGCGTATTATCGGCGCGTATTGTCGCGAATCGGCGTGACGGATACGGAAGCTCATTATTGTCGACAAAAGCTCGAGGATAACGCGAACCATTTCGGCGCGAACACGAGGAAAGTAAAATCCGAAATTGAAAAAACGAACGGAGGGAGCAGAAGGGAATGACGGATAATTAAATTATCGTTTCGACGAGAAGAACTTATCGGTTCTCATCCGTGTGTGTCGATACATTGTGCGCGCGTTCCGATAATCAATGCGAACACAGCCCGTTAAAGCAAATACGGAGACGCCGCTATTTCCGTTTTCACCGAAACACGCCATTGTGTCTTTGTTTCATTTTTTTTTGTTTTTGTTTTTGTTTTTAATAGTTGACTCATCGTCTCGGAAAAGAATTTAACGACTGCGATGCGATCGAAGCGGATCAAATCACGTGCCGTTTTTTCACGATGCCGATTACCAGAGAATCGAAGAGAAATCGAGATAAGACTTTTTTGAGAAAGAGGCGAGTCAAACGTTTTTACATAGTGCAAATAAAATTTTATCGTTTTAAATTTTCCTTATCGTTTTTGTGCTGTTTTATCGTTGAATTCTATTTTTTTTTTTTTTAATGAACACATCTCGTGTTTGTTAAATCAGAAAACGATATACCGCAATTTTAGCATTTCTATCTAAGGGGAACTCCCTTGTGTATCGTGCGCGCGAACGGGGGATATAGGCAATGCGGTAACTACTTCCCAAGTAGTTGGACTCGGCGTTTCTTTCGCCGAACCGTCGGAGAAACGCGATTAACGTACTTCCATCGCGAAAGAGAAGAAAAGCCAACGGCGCCGCCGACGGCCGTCTCGGTCTCGGGAACGATCGGGTCGGGTATTGTCGGATCGAGCGATACGCCGACGTGGGCTCATTATCGCGAGTTAGCGTTGCCATTCGCGATAACGACCGTTTCGCGGTTAACAGAGAGAGAGAGAGAGAGAGAGAGAGGAGAGACGAAGGAGGAGAAGGTGGAAGTCGAGGCGAGAATACGGAATTGCCGTATGGCGGAAGACGCACGAAGAAAGGAGTGTGCGCGAAGGGTACCGGACGGTTAACAGAGAAAGGGATCGATCGATCGATCGGATATTTCGACGGGCGAACGGTATAATATCGACAACCAATATCTCTGCTCCACATTCGGAATAATAGAGAGAAGACGACGCGTACTGCATATATATATATACTTATACAGATATATAGATATATATATATATATATATCTCCCACGACGAAACAAAGACCTATTAATGCCACTCGGAAGACAGACAGCTGCACGTACGTTGTTCCTCTTCTACGCCCCCGCGTGAATTCCCTATCCGTCTTGCGCGCCCCTTAAATGCACTATGCTCGATCGAACTCGAAGACGTCGTCGCGGGACGTTTCCAGCAGGTACATGTTGGTCGGCGCAAGCTCGTTGCGGGAATTAAGGGCGGCGTATTGTTCGAAGTAGGTCAAAAAAGGATTGGTCTCTTTCGGGTCTCGCGTTCTCGGGAGATAATATGATAATGAGAGAGAGAAAGAGAAAAAAAAGAAAGAGAGTCCGTCTCTTAGCATATTGTTTTTTTTTTAATTTATCTTCTAAATTAAAATTTATCGGTTTTTAAATACTTCCGAAAGCAATGTCGAAAGTGTACATTTGAAAATTTCTAAAAACCTTTTCCGAAACTCGATCGTTAATCGTCTATTCCATAATCGTTTCGGGGGAGGGAATTTTGCTCGGCGAAATAGCGGATCCGATGCCATTCCGGGCGCTCGTAAGGATTCGACGAGCGGTTGTAAGAACGCTCGTCGTAACGCCGCAAACGGCGGCGGGGGAATTTGAAAGCTCAAAAATTCGAAACGTCGGCTTAGCGTCGCATACGATGGGATCTTCACCATCTGCGATCAAGCTACGTTATCCTCGGTGGGCCGCGATGGGTAACACACTCTCGCGTGCACGTGAGCCACACGCGCACATACACGTCGACTTACGAGCGGGGAATCCGAGCGGGGTGGGTTTCTACGTGATTCAAATCTAGATCTTAGTTCCTGTCCCGGGGAGTTAAGAAGCGTACGTTATCGAGCCGAGAAATCCCGGGGTTTCGGATAATTCGGTCCCGGCTAACTACTCGATCTTTCCTTTTTCTTTTCCTTTCTCCGACTTTCCACATCTTCGGCTTTTCTTCTCTTTCTCGGCAAAGTTCCGGAAGCGCTTTATTCGCGATGAATATCCGGAAACGCATTGAATAAATAAATTCTGCGCGGTAGATCCGGGTTTTGACTCTTCTGGCCAAGATATTTTTTTCACAATGGAATTTTTCAATTTTACAGAGAGGTAAATCGAACATTTCAGATATACGAGATGCAAACTAAACATTTTTGTATATATGTAAATATTTTCGAATTAAATTTAATTCGAATTAATTTACACGCTTGAAAATATATATTTGCACACACACATCTTTGGCTCGTATCGCCCTAATAGTTTTGATGAAATCAAGTTTCGAATAACATTGAATATTTTATATGACCTGATTTCTCTTTATTGTGTTAAATAAAGTATCTAAACTTCTGGCTCTCGCGTGTTGGCATGTGAACAAGTCGGAGACCTGAAATCTTATCTCACAAGTATATAAATACATCGTTTGATGAGAGTTGTTTAGAAAATAAAACGAGCGATTATCATGTCGCATTACGGAGATCTTTTCACAAGCATTGCACCGATCCGGTTCCGCGATTCGTCAAAAACGTGCGCTGCTCTAATTGGCCAACGATGAAGCTTCTCACGGTTTTGATCCCGCCCCAAGTTTTGGCACTTGCCAGCAACTCTTGACGAAGGAAGAACGTGTTGGCAAGCCCTTTGCGACGGAAACGCGAACTTCTCTCTCTGCTCGCGCGCACGCTCGCCGAAGACTCTCGCGCGATTTTCTGGCGCGTCCTGTCTGCCAAACGATGCTGAAGACCCTCGAATAAATTTATATAGTCAACGAGATACGTGGCTTTTTTTATATTGACTTTTTTTTGTGACCCTGAGGGGAACAAATAAAATTCATCTATTTACATATTGACTTTTTTATGTTTAATAAATTAACGATAAAAAAGTTTATCAGTTTTATTACAACAAAGTTATCATTTTTATTATAACGTTTTGCATTTATCGAAGTAATGAAAATTGTTGCATATTATTATTACATGTTATTATTATATGTTTCATCTCTTTGTACTGTGATGCGTAAAATAATATGCACAAAGTATTTTACGTATAAAAAATGCATCTTGCTCATTGGACGTTCTTCTTTCGCTTACTTTGCGCGATATCGAATTTTGTCCGTTGCGTTTTTCCCAGGCAAACGAATTCGGCTATATATCGGGAATCATTAACATGAGTGAAAAAAAAAAAAAGCTCGATCGGATTAGTTCAGCCAGTTAATTTTAAAACGGAAGCGACGGGAGAGACAAAAAAGAGAATCGTAAAATGCGCAGCGAGAACGATTGGGAGAATTTCCCCGTGTTCGTAAATGCGCGTCGAAGCGCGCGCTAGCGATATTCGCAAGAAATGTCAACGAGTGCGACATTAATGTCACACGCAGATCTCGAGATTTCGTAACTCGGGACGTAATATACCAAAGCGGGAAAGAGAGATGGTAGACTGTCGTAATAGAAGTCGCACGACGACGAGCCGTCGTTGAATCAAGATGTAGAACTGTAAGTTTGTTCGGTGTTTTACGAGCTTCCTACTTTGATGTCTACGAACTTCTCCGATCGCGGCGGGGAAATAGACAGGGTACCGGGAAATGGGAATGTATATGTGCGATTTCTTCTATCTCGGTAACAAATATTCCATTTCTATGTATATATTTCTATGTATATATGTAGGAAAGTCAATATATAAATCCGAAAATTTTATTTGAAAATTTTACAAGAAAAAAGAACAAGAGGAAAAAAAAAACAAATTCACAAACTTAAGCTCCTGTAGGATCAAACTAGCAGAGAGTTTTTCAGTCAATGTGACCATGCGCTGGATGTAATTAATATTCAACGACGTGTTTCTTCGCATATGTAATTCACAACATGTTTAGGTGTGAAATGAAAACACACGCTGCGTGCGTGACGAAGAATTCGCGAGCACTGGTGTAGTGCACTGACACGTGTGTGTGTGTGTGTTGCTTCGTAAGTTCATGGCCTTGTGTTTAACGGAGAAGCAAACAGATTGCGCGAACGATACGCTGAAACATCGGATCCGAACGTAGGGATTCTCTCCGCCGCGTGTTTATCACATCGGCCAGGTGTGCAACCACAACGAACTTTGCCGTGTAACGATTCGCAAATGTAAATTGTTACGCGACATTATCCTTTGGATCGCGACGCGCCGAATTAATAATACGAACAGATTTAAAACACGGTTGATTAAATGGCCGAACGAGTGGAGCCGCGCCGCGCGTGTGAAAAAACTGGTCGTTATTCCACACGGTTGACGCTTTAAAATCTAGCGTGGGCTTTGCACACCCCCGGTAAATGGTACTCGGCAAATGGGCGAGCGTATGGAGAGTCTCGTAATTTAAAAAAAAAAAAAAAAAAAAAAAAAAAATGCCGGTCGACACATGGCTTTTTGATTAAACCGAGAGCCGGCGCGTGCACATATAAAAGCGTTAACGATACGCACATCCGGGGCACATTTTGCATTCCATTTACGAATTGGCGTATACTCTTTTCCCTCGTAACACACGTCATGCGACACGAAATTGGTGTATCGATGTAACAATGGCGCGTACCGGATGTATACACACGATTATTTGAGCGCACGTAAAAAACGGCACGTGAAAATATCGCGGCTGATTTGTAACTGTGCGTAACTCCTTCGCGCAAAGTGGTGAAGCTCGATCAAAAGCGAGCCGCGTGTCAGTTACAACCTGAAAAATAATTCTCGCGGACACCGCGATAAATTCAAGACTTTAACGTTTCTGAAAGAAGAGTTTTAATAGCATTTCTTGTCTGTGTGCGTGCGTGTGTGTGTGTGTGTGTGTGTGTGTGTGTGAAGGTATATCTTCCCTCGCAAATAAGAGCATTATCTTACATTAATTTGCTTCATAAAGCGAGTAAATCTCGTTTTCTCATCGGTAAGACCATCGATTGCCAGCGGCGATTAATTTTTAAAATACCTTATTATCCGGTTTCACAACGATAAATTCTCGGTGTATCTCGCTCCTAATGGCTCGTACATACTCACACGCGCGCGCTCAAGTCCGCACATTCGCTTTTCTCTCTCTCTCTCTCTCTCGTCTAATCTTATCTCCGCGCGAATTATATACGCCCGCCTGCAGACGGTAACACAAACCTCGAATTTACTGGCGAACGTCGGCGGGCGAATCGAGATTACACGAAATTCGCGTGCGGTGCGATGATCCGCGGGACAACACATTTTGAGCATCGTGTATGCGCAATGCACACGCGCGCGCGCGCGCGAGCTGCTCCACAATGTGTGGGGCCGTGCGATTCTGCCGGAATTGTGTCGCGTAAACACGAGTGCCGCAAGATAACACACACGCGCGCGCGTACACACACACACACACACACACACACACGGTGTCAAACATATTGAAAAATTCCCGAGAGAAAAGACGCGCGGAATTTTCTAATAAAATTTGCGAAAAAAAAAGAAAAGCTTTAATTCAAAGTTTATCATCATCAAGTGGATATGAAGTTTGCGCGCGAGTTTGTGACCACCCTGTGCGCCGGACGTGTCGCACACTCCACATATATATTACATCCTACATATATATGTATATTTCCAGCATCCGCGCGGTGGTGGATCCCTTCCGCTATTTTCCCGCATGCGGCGGCAGATATGCGTTTTACGCGTGGAATGAACAGCCGCCGGGTTTTCACTTGACGACTGTAACGGGGAGAGAGCGCGCGGTTAAAGACTCGCGATAACACGTACTCTACATTTCCACATTGGCTTTGTCGCGTGTGCGCGCGCGGAATATTGCACGCGCTTGTAGCTTCCTCTCTCTGGGCTCTCGCAAAGTAGAAGGCGAAATGTGCGGGGGCGTGTTATGAATTATACATGATACACACGCGGGCGAAGATCGATGCGCGGTATTTCGAAAGGGAGAAAGAGCAGAATCGCGGACCGGTTATTTTTATTATTGCCGTTTGTTCGGGAAGCGCGCGAGGATCGTCGCTGAATATAAAAATGTTAACACAGAGATATTGATGCGTGGAAGAAGCGGAGTTTTAATGGGCATTTAATGAATCGATATTTTTCGTGAATTTTGCACAAAATGAATGGCAATATCGCTCTTAAATCGACAATCGGATAACAAACGATTGAGTTGAGAGGCGGATAAAAAAAAAAAAAAAAAAAAAAAACGTTTAATATGTGCAGATAGGAAAATCTCTTTTCGATGCGCGCGGAGTGTGGAGAAGAATACATTACGAGCTCTCGAATTGCATTCTGACTTGTTGTGTTGAACTGTTTCTGTTTTTGCGTATACGTATGTATTCCCCGTGCGCGCGCGTTTATTTTGCAGCATGCGACGTTGACATTATTGCGATGGATTATGCAAAACATGTGTATTTACGTATCACATGTACGTGTGACGTCATTAAGGGGTAGCGACTTTTCTGGTTCGAGATACGGTATTTATGATACTTCCTCAATAAAACTCGCCGTCAAATATTTTATTTAGCGATATCCAGCTGCCTCTCACACCGCACCGCACACATGAATTTCACAAGAGCGGACGATTATTTTTGCTGGATTTCTCCCGCGGGACCTTCCGCGAGGGTCTTTCGAATCGTGTTTCCGTTTCTGTCTGTGAATTATCTACGCAATAACAGATAAATAAACGAGAACTCCGCGCTAGAAACAAATGTATCAGAGTCAATCGACCGACATTGTAAAACGATAATTAGAGAATCTTAATTGTATTTTTTTTTGAACGTCAGTAATATCGATCTTATATAATCGATTCGCTATAAAAATCTATACCTGTGTGCGCACGATACGAAAAAAGTAAACAATTATTTGAAATATATTTTTTATTTTTTTTATTTCTCCGTAATTGTGTTCAATATTGTGTAATTTTATTTTTTCTTTCTCTAATTTTATTTTTTCCGACGCTATGTGTCATTACATTTTGTTGTATAGTTTAGAAAGTTTGCTCTATTAGTAAATAAAAAAAATAATATAAAAAAATAGTATAAAAATAAATAATACAATATTACATATCTACAACGTAGATGGAGTGTTATTGGTATTGCAATTTTATATCCACGATAAAAGAATTTTAATGACTAGCGTGTATAGTGATGTAGATGTGTAATGTATGTAGTAACGTGTAAACAAAAAAACATTGTAATAAGACTGCCGACGTTAGCGATCACCCATGCGAGGCATTCGAACGAAAAAGCGCCGCAAAAATGCAAGTCGGATGAGAGCTGCAACGAGAGGGATGTTTACTCCCGTTGTAAAAGCGGCCGTGCGTACACAAGTACACGGTCTATAACACGGTGTGTGGCGGGATCGATAGCGAATGAAACTCAAAGCAGCCGCAACGACGACACCGCCATTGGTTTACTACTCGTAAAACAAGGCGTCGTTCCCGACGGGCGGGATGTTAGGGCTCGCGAGCCGCCCCACGGACGCTACCCTTCGTGAGCTGAGTCACGACGACGGCTTCGTTTCCTTCGACTTCCTGCCTCCTGGCGCACGGGCTGATGCGCCGCCGATAATCGATACTAGGAATCACTCGTCTGTGGCGGCTTGTGTGCTTTTGCACGAGATTAAGAACCTCTCGTTTGCCAACTGTTATTTAATATTGGATCCAAAAGTAAAAAAAAAACAAAAAAAAAACGAAAACAAAAAGAAAGAACGTACTGTATTTCTTGTTCATTGATTCCTTTTATTATGTCTTGAAATGTGAAGTAAAATTGAAATGTGAAGATAAAAAATATCAAAGAATATTCATTATTCAACGATACAACGATGTCAATTGCGAAATAATTTAAGAGTTCGAATAAAGTAAAAGAAAAGAATATTTATTCTAAAACTTAACATATTAAATAGATATTATAACAAATTTTTACCTTGTGAAAGTTTAAAACTACTTAGCAGATGGTTTAAGATCAATACGAGCTAATGTTACGTGCAAATATATTTTTGAACGTGTAAATTTTATATACACTTAAAAATTCAAATTGATATCAATTCAAAAATGCATCTAAAATGTTTCATTTTTTTTCTCCAATATATGAGTCATCCGTTTTACCTCGCTATGAAATTTAAAAAATTCTCTGCGAAAACGACACCTTGACCGAAACTTTTCGCATCCTGTGTAGTATAATGTGATTAATATGTTATATCTAACTTTTCACATGTGACAGAGTTAAATATTCGACTGTGTCACATTACTGCAACATTTCTAGAATTTTATTTCAAAAGTCTATATCCGTATCTTTTCAAATATATTCAATTGTTTTTTGCTACAATGAATACGGAGCTAAGAGTGAGATATAAAATAAAAGACTGTGTATATTTTAAAAAAGTATATACATGTGTGTGTGTGTGTGTGTGTGTGCGTGTTGAATAAAATGCCAGTGGAAATATATGTAAATGTAATCTGAAATTTCAGTCTCTCTCGCATATCAGGCTTTTATATCGGAAGTTCTTTTTTTTTTCAACGAAAAGAAAGCCGCGGCGCTCTCTTTCTTTTCAATTTGCTTGCGTCAGACGTTTCGATCTATCCAGCTCGGTGTTTCTCAAAAATCAACTCTCCCGCATACATCTTTCTCTTATCGGTATACGCACCTGCCGACGATGCAAAATTCGCGACAGGGGCGAAATGTAACGTCTCGCCGGGGCGAGGAAAAAGATTTTTCGATACGAAATTCCAGGGGTGCCGACGGATTTTCTTCTCAGGTTGCGCGAGTATTGATTCGAAAGGGGGAGAAAACCGAGAGGATGATGTTACAGAGAAAATAAAAACGGGGAAGAAACAGAAAAGGGAAAAGGGAAGAGAAGAGAGTAACAAAGGCAGCGGAAGAAAGTATGCGGTTCGATGTCGGGGCGACTTGTTGTCCCGACATCGGGGTGCAATTATCTGACCTGCAGCAATGAGTCAGGTTCGCTCGTGTCCCATTGCTGTGTAATAGCGTCGTAATTACTTTAAGCCGTGATCGATCGGACGGAATACAACCGGATCGGCGAAAAATAAACCAAAGCGCTGAAAAAGCGATACATTACAGCCAATGATTATGTTACTCGATAGCTCTTCTTGATGGTGCGATATTGCTGTAACAACTTGGTAATATTTTATTACACTCATTTAAATAAAAAAAAAGAAGTATATCTGTGCGGGGCTGCGCATATTGCGTTCCCTCCCCTTCTTTCTCTCTCTCTATCTATCTCTCTTTGTATGTACGGCGTGTATCATAACGACAATGTCTCGATAAATTTTTTATAGCGACTCTTATCTTTCTGACACATGTCTGCATAATACAAACTGTTCGCTGAAAGTGATATATTTCTCGTGACGACGTCGAAAGGAAGTTCTCTTCTCCACGGTCTATAAGCGGGGCCGCCTAATCTTCTTTTTTCCTCTTTCTTGTTCGCTTCCCCCCAATCCCGCCCCGCCTACTCCCTTTCCCGTCCTTGTTCCTTTTTTTCCTTGTATGCGCGAAGACGATTTCCTTCCGCTTCTCGAGAAGCCCTTGGCTAACCGACCGCGTCCCGATGGTCCTATTTCTCGAAAGCACGAGAGGGAGAGAGAGAGAGAGAAAGAGAAAGAGAGGGAAAGAGAGATCAATCGTTCTCTCAACTCGAACGAAGAGCTACGTGACTACCCTTTCTCGAGACACTTCTTTTGTCAAATGACCTCCGTCTCTACTTCTTCGTCAAAGCGAGAAACGCTACACTCGTTGTCGTAATTTCGACTGTTACGGGGTTTTCGAAAGCAGTTTAATTAAAGTAACGTCTAACGAGGAGAGAAACGCGCGCGCGGACGAGACGACTATCTTGTGTTGTTTCTATTTATTCAGGATCTTCTCCACGTTTCGAATTCGATCCCACAAAGGTCGCAACCCTTGCTTATTTAACTATCCGGCGGAGAGCCGTGTACGACAAGCTCTTTCACCTCTTCGCCATGAATTTCCCTTCATCGACCTCTCGAGAAGACTTTGTGCGACGGGCCACCCTTTCTGTTATTTCCGTTTTCGCGAGGAATACCAACCCTCTCGGGGAATAAATTAATTCATCCCCTTTTTTCTCTCTCTTCAGGAATATATATGTATGTACGTGATGCGTTTAAAAGTCGCGACAGGATTCTTGATCGAAAAACCACTGTGGAAATCGATGAACACACACACATATATATATATATATATATATCCATCTTTTTTTTTATGAAACATTCATCAGACGCGATGCGAAGCGCGACGGAGTAATTCTCTGCGTTTTCTTTTCATTTCAAATGTCAGACGTTCATTAATCCCCCATGGAGACCACCGTTCCCTCTTCCCGTCTTTTAAATGGCGATGGCGTTCTGACGATATAAAATCGAAAAAAAGTCGCCTTTGACGCGGCGGCCGGACGCGCGGCGGGACATTAATCAAGCCTTCTCTCCTCGGTATTTATTTTCTTCTGTGTTGTCCGTGGGAAAAAAAACAGCGCGGAAATTGCTCGACACGAGTCCCGGAGCGAAAGGAAAGAGACAAAACGTCCGCGAGCGCGCGCGTTTTGAAACGAGGCAAAACCCGGCCCCGCGGCCGCGATCGGACACAATATAAAGAAAAACTCTCCCGTTTCGGGATCACAAAACCCTCTCTCACGGGTAGTGTCTCTCTCTTAAACGGTGCAGTCAAATGAAATGTTGACGCGTTTCTTTTCTTCCACTCGAATTAACCCGACGTCAAAACAAGTGTGACACAATTGAATGAAAGTAGAAAATAAGAGAGAGAGAAGGTGTGTGTGTGTGTGTATCCGCGATATTACGTATCGAGGGCGGGAAAGGGAGGAGTATAATTTTTATAGACATCAGATTATTCAATCAAGCGAGAGTGACGTGGCGCGCATAAATTTATAAAGTGCTGTATATCTTTCATTAACTCTCCCGTCGGAGATCACTTCTCTCCCCGACGGAAGCTGGAGAAAATTATTCCTCTTATCCCCGCCGGTTTATTAATCAACCTCTCTCGCGTTCGCTTCGCTCTCGCTCGGGGCAAAAATCTCATTTGAGGGGGTGACCCGGGGAGCGGGGGGAATCCGAACCCCGACGGATTAATTCCCGTCCACTTAATATGAAAAAGTTTAAAGACAAAAAAAAAACGTCTTCTTTAAAAATCCGGAAATATCGCGCAAGAAATGTTCCGAAGCAGCCGACGAAGAATCTCCAAGTCAATTGCTATTCGAGTAACAGGATGTTTCTAGAAATTTAAATACACCCTTTTTTTTTTACCTCGTCTCGCTCGGCGCGAAAGGCGGCGCGGAGGATCGATTTTATGTTAATCCCCGACGTCGAATTTCTCGTTCTCGCTCGCGCGCACTCGAACATGACAGTTAATAGATTTGCAAATAACAACGCAGATCTCCACACCGTATCCACCGCGACTGCGATGTGATTTATTGCGGCTTTGCTTTCAAAGATACATTCTCGCGATTTGCGCGGCGGATTCGTCCCAAGGCGACGACGTTCAACGTCTTACTTAGCTCGAAGGCTAATCGTCTTCTATTAATTGCGATTATACTTCGAGAGACGAGGGAATTGTGCGCGTTCTTATCGCAAGGACGTGATTAATGCGTTTAAAGCACCGTGACATTTAAAGAGAGAGAGAGAGAGAGAGAGAGAGAGACGAGATTTGCCCGCGAGTCAAAAGTAAATTCTCTCTCAAATCTGCCGCCGTTCTTTCTCACGTTTCTCATTTACGAGTGTGTGGATCGCGCACGTGTGTTTCAGGTCTGCGCAAGGTTTATCCATATTACTTCACCTTCACGACATTCACGAAAGGTCGATGGGTCGGCGAGAAGATCCTGGAGGTGTTTGCGAGAGAATTTCGCGCTCATCCGGCCGAGGAGTACGAGAGATGTATTCGCGCGGGCACCCTGACGGTCAACTATCAGAAGGTGGACGTCGACTACAGGCTGCGGCACAACGACCTACTGGCTAACGTCGTCCACAGGTGTGTATGTCACCGATCCGCGTTTCGATTTGGCGTACGCCAATGATTTGATTTCTTTTTTTTTTCTTTTCTTTTCTTTTTTTCTTGTTTTCCGATCATTCGTCGCAGGCGCGACGCGAAGCTTATCCTCGCGCGCGCGCGCGCGCGGCTATTGTGAGTAACCGCGCCGCGGCGTCGACTTGCGGCGAAAGTTTGATTGAATCGCGGAGATTGATACAATATCGAACGGGCCCGTGGAATAACTGAAAACGGGAAACTGCATTCGCACGCGCGCGTACGCTGCTACATACACGCCGTTTCCATTACACGATCGTTTGCTGGTAATTTAGTTCACGAAAATGCAATCTTGTGCGACACGCAAAAAGCGAACACTCTCTCGGGATAGAAGAGTATTGTGTTGTTGTGGGGTTTTTTTTTTTTTTTTTTTTTTTTTTGGAGAGAGGAGGATTTGTTGAGAAACGAAGTTCGGTAGAGATTGCGGATGAATTTTTAAAATGGCATTTCATCACACCAAAGTGCTGATTTATTATTTACACGGCAAAGAGACAATTTTGCTATTTAGATACTTGGGACACATCGGCGCGGGAGTACGTGAGCCTAATTTTTTACGGGGCCGCGTTCGCCGGCCAAGGCAGAAATTCCAACGCGGGGCGAGTCTTTCCCTTCGTGTGTTCCGCCTATAATATTTGACGAGAAGGGCCTATTTTGGCCCACGTATAAATCCGGATTGGCTTCGACAGGAATTTACTTTGATTTCAGAAGAGCCCCGGGAATTTGGCGAACCCTGTCGAGCATGCGCAAATGAAATCTGCTTTAATTTGGGGAATTTCCGTGTTATCCGCTTAAGCTCGTTTCGTCCTTTGGCGCAAAAACGCGATACGCTGCGTGTCGTCGTGTGATTGACACAATCGCGGCGGTTGAGAGGATTATCCGCGTTTTCTCTCCGCTTATAGAGGGAGAGAAGAGGCCGTTTTCGCGCCGTTTTCTCTGTTTCGCGCGCGAAATCAGAAAATTCGACGATACGAAGGGAAAAAAAAACGTAACGCGCGCAACGAAGTTTTATTGATAAGTCGACACGTGAACGACGGGAAAGTGTCGCGTTCTGTTACCTCTCGTCTAATGCGGATCAAATTTAGTTTGATTTACACGAGACGGAAACGCGCGCAGAAAGCGCGACTCAACTGTAAGGCGGAAAACATCGGATTAGTACCGGATTGCAACGGTACTTGAAACAGAAATCTAAAATGCATAATAATACGCATATAAACGGTTTAATTTAGCGCTGGTGCACATGTTTTGCTCGATGCCTGCGGAAGACGAGCGGAGAGAGAAAGTATCCATCTTTCTGTCAAAGTAGAAATTATCACACGTTCGAAACATACCTTGGCATCCTTCCAGTATTGTGGGGCGGAATATTAATAAATTAAACAAACCGCGTATCACCGTTCTTAAACCGCGCTTGTGTACAAGGATTTGATCCGTTTACAAGCGAGATTGCGATGTGGATGTAGACGAAAACCTGCAACTAACGTGGCACTTTTATTTCGATTTCTAGAGCAGCGCGTTGAAAGAAAAGTTGATGTCGAAGTTCGGAGAGGAATCAAAGTTGGAAGAAACATTTTCTATTCGAGTTTCCTTCTCTTTGTAATATAAATAAATGATACGCGTTATTAAAACTTAACAAAAAATGTTACTGGTATTGTAGAAATTTTTTAAAAAAACGTCTTGTTTTTAATTTTTTAAAAAACTGTTTTAAAAAACTAACAATTCTAATCTTATATTTTCAAATCACATGTTACGCGTCGAACAAATTTTAATTATCTTCTCTCGATATCTGGTTGCTGATGTTACACGTCAATAATTACATCTCCTCCCGTTCTCCAAATGTACGAAAGGCGACGGTAAGTCCGGACGCACTCGTAAAACAAACTCTCCTTAGACAAGAGCGGCGCAGATAAGACGAGAGTGAATCCTCGTGTGTACGTATGTGCGCGCGCGCGCTCGTAGGACCACATGGCCGGGACTCTCGCGCGCGATTATATCCTTGGCACGGATAATGGAAAGAATCTATACACACGCGCGCGCTCGTTCCGACGTTTTTAAACGCGCCAACGCTCATCGAGGCTCTCGCGCTATCGGCACACGGTTATCACGCACACACACACACACGAGAACCTTCCGAAGACGATGAATGTACCGCCGCGTACGCGTTCGTCTGCTCTTCGCAGATAAAACTCGCGATTTTGGATCCTTGAGATTCTGCGAATACTCGGCGAAGACGAATGGCCGACGTCTTCGAATCGGAAAGAGAACACGACGTATTCTTCGCTCGAGTGCTTTGTTTCATTCGCGAAGCGTTTTCCATCATCCCGGATGACGGGTTTTGACGCGCGTGGAAGTTGGATTAAATTATTTCACGTCTCCCGGTGCGGCGCGGCGTGGCGCGCCGTTAATACCCGCTCTGTCCGCTTGCATGCTAATTCCGGCAATTATCCCGGCAATTGTACTTTTCAGGTGTGTGTGCTCGCGCGCGCAAGCGCAAGAGCAACATATATTTACATGCTACTCGTGTCCCACATTTCTCCGTCCCTCCCGTCCGTCCGTCCGTTCGTGTATATCTGCCTGTCGTTTTAACATTGTAAATTCCGGAACTACTGTTCATTATTTCGCGGAGTATAATAACCGTCAACATTCCGCCGGTTTCTACACGATAAGATCCGTAACAAACAGACGCGCGAGGCAAACGGGTTTGAGAGAACCGCCGGCAGGCTTTTCTCTGCGCGTCGATCGAGTTTTTGATGGGAGAGCAAAGTTAACCGGGTGAAGGCCGGCTGGATAGAAGACGTCGCTGGCAATCGTTAGTAGTAACAAACAATGAGAGATTCTCGAACGTTGTTCTCGTGAGAAGACGAGGAGATATTTGCTTCTTCACGCGAATTTCGAGATTCTCTTGAAAGCGAACAAAAAAAAAAAAGTCGCGCTTTTTCCAATTAAAATGCGATCGCTCAGCGAAAGGCAGAAGATCACCGATACCGCGAGCGGCGCGGGGGCACTCGTGTGCCCCCGCGTATCCCTCGCTCGCGAGCACGAGATCTCGCAATTAAAACGGGATCGCGAAAATAATCTAGGTCGATGTACGGATAGGTAGGAAAGGCCGCGCCGTTTGTATTTGCATTATCGGAACGATGACGTTATACACGCGTTCGTTTTGCGTCTGCGCCCGCGTTACATGAAGACGGAATACAAATATATTGAGAGAGTGAGAGAGAGAGAGAGAGAGAGAGAGAGAGAGAGAGAGAGAGAGAGAGAGAGAGAGNGAGAGAGAGAGAGAGAGAGAGAGAGAGAGAGAGAGAGAGAGAGAGAGAGAGAGAGAGGCGCGAGAAAGAACAACATTGGCGTTCCGACCCGGGCTTGTTACGATAGGCGAACGAACAATCGCCGAGATGGATGGAAAGTGAATTGGCGCGACCTACAATACATCCGCTTCGCCGTTTTATCGCGTTGTTACGACGGCGCGCCGTCCAAGTGTTTGTGCCGCAAAAGTTACGGTGTGTATATATATATATATGTGACGTGCGAAAATTTCGCAAACGGCTATTGTTGCGGGATCGTGGAAAAACGTTTTTCCACGACACTTGAGGGAAAACCGCGCTGCTGACTGTGAATCTTTCGCGAAAGAAACGTCCCACTTGGCGGTCGCGTCAATTCGCATTAGCGGCGGTCCTTTAGCGTCATTCCTGGCACGGTAAATCATTGTCATCGGAGCGGAAATTCATCAGATTTTTTCACTTGGAATATTTTTTTACCCGAAAGAAGAAGTAAATACACAAACGATCCGGGTGATATTTCTCGCGCGCAACGTCTTGCGCGATATTGCAAGAACTGGTGAAATTAAAGCGAAGCGCGAAATATTCTCGCAAGAATGTCGCGACTTTTTAGTTGTCGGATTTTAACCGTGAGATATTTTGTTCTTTTTTTTTCTGAAGGTGTGTGTGTGTGTGGTTCGATCCGGAAATAATTAAAACGCGCGATGGCTTTCGGTTCTTTTTCTCGGTTTTGATTTCTCAAAGGCGTCGTGTTTTGCCGATGCTTCAGTCTCTCATCTGTTTGTCGCCGACTGACATCATCCGCTCGAATCGTCGTCGTTTAATCGTCGTGGAATTTCTCGGATCGTCGTAGCGCGCTCGAGGACGAAAGAAGGGAACAATTTTTTTTTCTTTTTTTTTTTTTTTTCTGTGTCGCGGCGCGTCTTTCCCTCGAGGGAATTCACGACGGGCCGAAACGAAAGGAACAGAGCTTCGATATTCTCGCCTCGAGCGAGAAAGCCGAACGAGAATCCTCGAAGGACGCGACGAGAGACGAAGCGCCCGCGCGCGCGCCGGCACGTTGCGGCTCGGCTGCGCGCGAAGGACACGTGTCCATCGCGTGGCGCAATCGCGCGTAGTCGATACGGCCGGATAACGCGACCTTTCGCAATCGCCGTTTCGTTCGGATGAGTGATGGCGATGTTTACGAAGCTGAATGTTACGGCGAAGATACGGGCTTTGTCCGTTTTACTCTCCGATCGATCTCTCGAACGTCGGTCACGATAATTGATACGAGAAAAAGCAGCGGTTGTTTTTCTCCGACCGTCGAATCTCTATCTCTCATTAAATCTCTCGCGTATACGTATTTATAAATTTCTTTGCGTTGCAAAAACGTCAAGAACAAAAAACCAGAAAAAAACCAGAATGTAAATCGATCCATCGCGAATCGATTAGAGCGAATGTGCTTGTGCGGTCGAAGGCGAGTAGCTAATTGTTATCGAGCAGCGGCTAATCATACGAACCGGAGATAAAGATCTGAAAGTTTTTTTTTTTTTATGCCGCGCGCAGAGAACGCGTTTTCGATAGGATCTATTTTGAGAGATAACAGATCCGTGACGAGATCCGGGGGAGGGAGGGAAGGGGCGAACATTTTCATCCGACGTTCGTTCTTTCCATTTTTCAATTAATGCACCGCGGCGGACGGCCAGCAGCAGCAGCAGCTCCGTCCGATCGATGGTCCTCGGAATAGCTCCTCATTCAAAAGGGTCTTGAGGAGAAATAATCGTGGGCGTGACGAGCCTTGACCCTCATTTGCCGAGAATTGGTCCTTACCTCGGGATCTGGCGTTGCGCGCGGCGTAGTGTTCCCGGCGATGCCGGGAAATTGGGAAGATGATTCAATTATCCGGAAGAGAGCCTACTCTTCTGCAGAACGATCCGCTCGCGCTGTCGTCGTCGTCGTCGTCGTCGTCGTTGTCGTCGTTACGGTGCAATTTCGCAGGAGACTTGATCCCTTGATCGACGCGTCGGTAGTGTATGACGTGCGGAAAAGACGCGAGCGTTTCAGTTTAATTTCGTCGCCTTCCGAACGATTAATCTTCCTCGTCGCAGTATGCTCTTCTCTTTCACAATATTGATCGAGTCGGTGTCGCGACGTCCATCGTCTTCTTTCCGAGCGGCGATAATGTTTGCTCGAAGAAATGATCCAGTTAATATCCGTCTTATGATCGACTCTCCTCGGGTGGGATTTCTCTTGTGGCCGGCACAAGCGCGCGCGCGAGTAAATCAGCACGAAGATCGATCGCGAAGACGGCGTGACTCGCGCGCGCGGTGTTGTTTTGCGCGGTTGGTGTGCATCAGAGAAATTAGAGCAACGCGGCCGGTGCGCGCAACTGTGTGTGTGTGTGCATCGGTCTTATATTTCATACACTCTGTATAGGTGCTTCTAAGCGTATATTTTTATCGACGATCTTAATTGAAATTCCTCTGACACGATGTTTAGGAGAGAAGAAAAAAATTTTTATTTTTCTCGAAAAGAGAGACGATTCAACTACCTCCGTGTGTGTACGATCCGGTTTTCTATTTTTATAACAACTCGACAAAATATCTTTTTCACCGATCTCCTCTCGACTTTCGCCATTGTGCAAAAATAATGGATTTTTCGGTCTTCATTGTCGGGAATAAAGAGAAATTGCACGAATGAAAGGGATCTTTTGTGCGCTTTCTTTTTGCATAATATATATAACACACACATACATATATATATATATATACGTATAATGCGAGAAAGGGAAGAGCGGGAAGTCTCACGTGTCTTACGCGTCGGATAACGACGGAATGAATCAAGATTAGCGGGGTCTAAACCGCGCGCAAAAGGAAACACGTCAGCGGGATCGGCTGGTGCGCGCACCCTCCTCCTCCTTCCTCCCTCTCGGGAGCGTGTGGAAATCCGTGCGCGATCCTAGAACGATAAGACAGGACACCTGCAGGCGCTCTCCTTACGTTCTCTTTGCCAGACACGAGGGTGAAGCGCAGAAGGAGGTGGCCGACCTGCTGCAACCTCCGATATCATCGTGCACGCCCTCCCGGTCCACGCTAATAAATCAACCTGTCGCCGGACCTCTAGTCGCGCCCTCGACCCGCGCGACACGCTTCTCTATCGCCATCCCTGCCTCTCGCATCGCTCACCCTCGTCGTCCGCTCGCGTTCGCGGAGTTCCCCCGGTTTCTCAAATCGAAGGCGCTCGGCTTTTCTTCTGCGCGCCTTCTCTTTTTTGTCCGCACAAAAATTGAATACTTTTTGCGCGATGGCTTTATTTTTCTTCGAGCAAACCGCAATTTAACGTTTATTTTTCTTTTTAATCCTTTATTTCTTTTACTTTGGGTTTTTTAAATTTTATTTTATTCCCTCTGATTTGTCTTGTTTGTCCACCGACGACGTTCTGTTTTGTTTCTTCGTTGAATTTATCCGCACAAGAGCGATATTTGCGCAGAACTAAAAATAAATAAATGAATTAGATGTTTTTATTTTCAATGTCCGATTATATATCTCCTTATTATCTCGATGATTCTATTTGTTACAAATTTATTTTGCAACCAAGTTGTTCGTGTGTAACAGAACTTAATTGATTTTGCATATTCAGGCGCTGTTGAGAGCCTTACTGCTTGTTGTCGAATAGCGACGATTCTGCAAGAGAGAGAGAGATTAGGAGATTACGTAAATGGACGACGTGAACGTTTTTTTCCCACGGCGGATTCGGCGAAACGTGTAATTTGCGATAGATTAATCTCGAATGGCGAATTAGAAGCGGCCATCGCGTAATTTGAGGCTGGCGAGAAGGAGCCGCTTGTCTATTACCGGAGGAAGTCACCGTCTTAGACCGGTCTGCGCCGCCGTCTTCAGGAACGCGCGACAATCTGCCTATGCATGCTCAAACTAATTGAGGATCCTCATGAAATTCTAATTCGATGCCCCGGCCGCATCACGGGGCAAACTCGTGATGTTGCTTGCCGGAGTCGTCCGGTATAGTTTGCGCTCGTCGTCTTTGTGCCCGTCGCATCCGTGTCTTCCTCTCGTTTTTCTAATGAAGTGTCAGAAGCACTTTCGCCCGACGACTTTGTGAACAATGTCTCCTCTCGACTAGGTATATCGACTTATCGGAAGTGAAGGAGAGCGAGATGACGTCACAAAAAACTCACGACTTGACATTCTTTTTTGGTATTTCAACGACGCGGACAAATTAAATATTCACAACTTCTGTTTTTGTTGTTTTTATTGGTTTTAATTAATGTTTCTCTTTGAATGTCACGGTCGTCGCTGATTTGCATGTAAATTATCGCAATTTTTATTTATAGAACGTAAATGTGAGAACAGGTTTGGTTTCTTTATTGGTTAATGGACCGAAGAGTGTAACGCGATGATAGGACAGAGAACGAAGAGCGACAACAAGAGCGTTGTGTGTCTCAAAGCCGCCATCTTATGTGTCAACGTTTACATTTTCGATGCGCGGCGCATTTACAGGCGCGTTGTCAATTGCGGCGAGAGCAATCCAAAACGAGCTGTCTCGTCTATTAGCGACAACACAGTTTCAAACTGCAATTAACCCGATCCCAGTGCCTTTATGTGTGTCGATCGGCCTTGCTGATCCTTTCGCGGGGCGAGGGAGCGGCTTGTGTCTAAATTCCACGTAACTGGTTCCCGGGTGTTCACCGGTTTCTCGCATTCCGCCGTGAGTTAGACCGAGATTCGTCCTGAAATCCGGCGAAATTAACGCGACCACCCCACCCACTCGGTCGCTCGTTCAACTTCTCTAAAGTCTGTCCCGCGGTCTGATCGTTCGATAATCGTTTTATCGTCCTTTGTGCCTCTCTCTCTCCGATAGACTTAACCGCGGCTCGAAATCGAGCTGTCTGTTTGGGCCTAACGAAGCGAGATATCGTCCGAAAATAGCTTAATGAGACTCGGGAAAAACTCTTTCTCGCGGGAACGATGACGGAACGCGCGGAACAGATCCCTCGGAAATTGCGATGTAACGAGAAAGACGAGGAATGTAGCTGATCGCGTCCGACAAACTTGAGAAATCGCGTGTTGGCGTATCCTAATATCGCGTTACTTTGCGATTTTAGGAAACGTATAAATTCCGAAATATTTTCGTAGCTTTCAAGATCGCAATCGGTAATTTATTTGTATCTAATTAATTAATTAACTGTGTGATACACAGATTTTAAATAATTTTAACAATTATAATATACATATAAATGGCAAAGACGTGACACGAACAGGTTTGAAAGTAATTTGCAAATCTTGCGGATTAGTTGACGTCGTCTAGCGAACAATTAATTCGCCGACGAAAGTCTATCCAGTTGGACCGGTCTACGGCAATCACGTTATTCATTACACGAGCTTTTGTAGGACATCTGATAGTTCGCACGAGTGGATTCAAATAGTCACTGGTCGGCGGTCCTATGAGAGACATAGATCGCTTTGACGCATTAAAGCGTATTGGACTGAATCGATGTTTCATGCATGAAGCTGTTACACGGACGGAAGGTCGTAGTATCAGAGAAATGCGCGTTTACAACGATTCTCGTCGATGAACATCCGCGATTGTGTCGAACACACGTCGTTCGCTCTTCGAAAAGATCCACTGTGCAGCGAGCAATAATATAAATCGTATAATGGATAGAATTACAATATGTAAAAATCAATATACATGTAAAAGTAACAGTTCTCTAAAAAATATTAAAATAATTCTTCAGAGAGAGGATGAATTATATTATATTATATCACACGCGCTCGCGTGGAGCTTCGCAAAGAGAAACGCAAATTTCGAGCATGAAAATTGGAAATTTAAAATTGACGGATTAAGAAGCTCGCTATTTTCTTTTTTCTTTTTTTTTTTAACGAACGTTCACCGATGGCTAATCTCGCGCCGACGTTGATGATAGCCGTTGATTCGTTACGTAAAAGTTGATAGCCGATAAATTTCCACGAACGGACTTCGGGTGATTTCGTTGGAATATCGTTACCATAAATTTAACCGAGCGGGAGCGAAATCTCCGCGGAAGTGACTCGCTTCGAAATGGGAAATGATGATGGCACGAAGTCGTCGTCGGTATGTACGCGCGTTCTCTCTCTCTCTCGCCGTTTGCTCTGTTAACGGTTGCTCTTCGCCGACTAGGAGAAGACCGGAAAGCTTGATTACACTCGTGTATTAAGTATATGAATTATATATTAATTAGATTATACCACACATCGCGCGCAACATCAACAAAGTAATGTGACATGTTTATCGTCCACGTCGCGTACTATTAATGTTGTTTACTGAAACTGTGTGTGTATTTGTATATGTGTGTGTACATCAAGAGTTTTAATACCGCAGTTTTGCAGCTCGTTGATTCATTTCGCGAGCTCTGTTACACTTGAAACAAATTTGCGACGGCGGTACACGGATGCGCAGAGTAAATAACGGTTAAAAATCCCCGACGTCATTCACGTCTAGCAAAAGAGAGAGAGGAATAAACGTCGGGGGTTACGCAAATATCAAATCATACTGCGAACGACAACGTGTTGATTGCAGAGAGAGTAGAGTCAATATTATTCAGTTATGATGTCAGAATTGTATTTATATATATATATATATATATTTATATATATATATATATACGCACGCGCGTATATAAAAAAATATAGAAAAAAGTACGCATATATATACATATATATATATATATATATATATGTGTAAGCAAAAATATACATGAATTTTCTCCGCACGATGGAGATTATTCGAGCAGCAGGGCGCTTTAAAAGTAAAGTGCGATGAAGCCCATTTCCAGCGCATTTTGAGCGTGCTTGCGCATGCATGGGAGCTATATATGTATATAATTCGCGTAGAAATTTAAAATCGCTAAAATCAACAACATTTTAAACGGAAAATATCGGACGCGCGTGCATCATCGCGGCGGCAAAGCCATAACGGTGGCGCGCGGGCAGAGTCAATATTATTCAATTATATATAGAACTGTCTACATATACAGACGCCGAGTGTGTGTGCCGAAAATTTCGCAAAATTCATTTATTACGAAATCATTTTTGCTTTCCCAATTTTGACCAAGTTTACGATTATATACATAAATGTGTACGGCGCGCGCTGCTCGCCATCTGACGCGTTACGCCCGCGCGGAGGCCAATGCTCGAGGAAACTTCAACGCGCGTACACACGTGTAATAATCACCCGGGCACAGGCTCTTCGGCAGAGCAATTAAACTCTACTCTGTTAAATTTCCTATCTGTATCAAAACACACGTCGAGAAGCGATACAAGAGAGATAACGCGCGCGTTGAATCTGCTTAATTGTTCGAGATTTTGTGTACAGACTGTTATAGCAGTCGACGTACATACAACAACATGTAAATTTTCTTAAATTTCCGGAATTTTGTTTTCCAAGATTGTTTGTGTGTGTGTGTGTGTGCGTGTAACAAATAAATAATTAATTAAAAATATAGTCGCAGTTAAATAATTAATTAGTTTCTGCGCGTCCTCTTCGGAGAGTAATAATAATATACAATTTGGTATAATCAAGAGAGACTTCGTAAAATTAATCTTCCTTCTAATTTTCATCGCGTTATAACGCGAGTTACAAATTAATTATTTAACCAACGTTTCTCCTAACTGAAATATTATTCATAGCGTCCATTACCTCCGAGCTAGACCGACTGGGTTTTCGCGCGATTTCTCGCAGCGAGCCGAAAATAAATCGGCAGGTCAGACGTTGCCGTCAGTTTTAGCTCGAACAAACAACAATTGTCCGATTGCTCTTCGCCAGGTCGCAATAATACAGGGTTGTGCGTTAAACCGCTGTCTGGACGCGCTCTCTCTCTCTCTCTCTCTCTCTTTCTGTATCAGCACGGTTTGTCAGCACGTATATATCTCGCGGAGACGCGTGTGTCACATCGGTATGTGACCCGCGTTAAATTTGGAAGGTGCGCACTTAATACCTCGCTCGGACGTCACCCGTTCCGGACACGCGGCACGCGCATCGATTGTGATGTCGCGCGAGGCCCCGTTCGAATTCAAATGTCACTGCGCGCGAACGAACGTATCTGATGTATGAAAAGTCAAGCACTTCGTGACATTAAAATACTACTAGACGCTTTTTATTTTTCGAGCGCGCTAAACTTCCGCGTGAGAAAGAAAACGACGACAACAATCGGCGCGACAAAGAAAACGACCGATTCTCTATTTTTAACTTCTCCGTCGTCGTTAATTAAGTGAAATTAATTAATAGAATTTCCCCGCGAGAGCAAATTGGAATAACGATATTTGTTTTATATTCTCGTCTATTTTTTATACATTTACGACACGGAAACCGATAGTTAACTTTTCCGAAAAAAAAAACAAAAAAAGGAACAGGTTTTTGCGTAACACAATTCCGGCAGAGGGTAATAAATAAATACTTCTGTTACAGAGTCACAAAAACGTCGTCGCTTGTTTACGTGCAAGTGGATATAGTGAACTTTTTTCACTACTTTTGCAAATATTCATTTCATTTGTTGTTTTTTTGTTTCTTTTTTTTCTTTTTTTTTTTTTTTTTTTTTATCAGCGCACGGAGAATCTCATTAGATCGTGTGTGTGTGCTTTCTATACGGGGAGGGAAGGCGGAATTAACGGGGGAGATTTGCGCGATAGATAAAGCAAAATTACACACACACGTGAGCGACAAAGCGTAAGCGAAATAGTTGACGACTAAAGATAGGATAAGAGAGAATTGTAGCATCTCGCGCATATCTCGCGTTATCCGACGCCGCGTCTCCATATAGCAGGATATGTGTTGTAAAGGTGTAATTTAATATCCCTATACATTCGCGCGCGTGTAACGCGCGCTTCGAAATTCTGTCGCGAAGATACGTGCGGGCGGAGCGCTTGAAAAGTGGCGAACCCGAAACGTCGGAGCGAAAATGTGATTTACGAGACGGAAGCGATTTATTGCTTTTCGTTCTCGCGGCGGTTGCATTAATAGCGCGCGTCAGGCCAATTGCGGGAGGCAGAAGCTTGCTTGTTTCCCCGAAATCTCGTATGGTGTATTTTACTCCGTAGTTTGTACATATATCTCGGATCCTCCCTAATCCTTTCTGAATTATTATATCTCTTCTTCTCTCGGGAGAAATGAGAGAAATGATTATTGTTATGTCGCGCGAAGGGGAAGAAAGAGCGAGTATGTCGAGAGTAAAGATGTCAAAGGCGCTCGATCGCGTGCTTCAAGATAAGTATGCACCACGTATCCATCATGATTACACCTTTTTTTTTTTCTTTTTTTATTTTAATGACCGACTTTCCGCTTCTGAAGAGGATGGAATAAGAGAATTATTTTTGTGACGTAACTCTGATAAGCAGTGTTAAAACATTAGAAAGTAGTGCGTGACTAACATCAGGTAGGTTTTTCTGTTTTTTTTTTTTTTTTTTTTTTTTTTTTTAATGTTACATGCACGTAATAACGGACGAGGGCTCGAGCGTTCGAGAGATGTGACGATGTTGATATTGTGTTCCATTAATTAAATTGTGGATAATTAAATTACGTTGATTCACACTCTCTCCACCGCGCGGAAACGAGGAACAATTTAATTTTTTTTTTTTCTCCTCTCGCGCTGGAGAGACGCGAAATGCCACATTTGTAGATTCTCGTCTCTTACCATCGTTCGATTTGGCACTTTATTCTATTGCCGGTTTAACTGCGTCTACGCGATACGTTTACGTCTAATCTCTCCGATGCGCCACGATGCGATTGCGCGCGCGCACGAGAATAGGCCTAACGACGACGCCCGGTTTGATCGCGATTAGTTTCTCTCGCTTCGGGATTTTCCGAAGCTGCGCTGCAATTTATAAACTTTACCACCCGTCCCGGGTTGCCGCCGAATCGAATTCCGTTCCGTCACATGTTTTTATCCGATATTCGTACAAGCTACACACATGCATACCCGGTTATCGCGAAACGCCATTTATCGCGAACGCGGCACTTTGCAAAGTGACGGAAAAGGATTTTGCAAATTCAATCCCTCTCACTACGCCGAAGGCTCGCTCTCTTTTTTCGACCTCCTTTTTCTCTCTCTCTCTCTCTCTCTCTCTCTCTCTCTCTCTCTCTCTTTTTCTCTTTTGCCGTAGCGTCTTAATTGTTCGCGCGCGAAAAAAGAACGCACGTGCACGGGACGTTTGTGCGACGCGGTTAGGCGTATAAGTTTTGCGGAGTGGAAGTGCATTAGGTAGATGGAACGCATAATTGGGGCCGCGCATGCACCCACGTATTTCCTTCTCTTTTTTTCCCTCTCCGCATTTTCTCGCTCTCCCTTCCGACCCGTATTGCCCTATTTCCTCGCTCTCTCTCTCTCTCTCTTTTTTTTCTTTCTCTCTCTCTCTCTCTCTCAGAACGCCCTTCGCCGTTAACCTGTTTATTTTAACGTACGTTTAGATAAAAGCGACGCTGCTCGATTCGCCTCGCGTGCGCTGTTCTTGCGCGCGCGCGTGTTCGAGAATGCTATACACAACAACGCTCGACTTTTGCACCTATAACCGGCTCGCCGGCGATCGATGCCGTGCTCTCTTTCACGTGCATGTGAATAGAATTGCGATATATCGCACACACCGACCGCCGCGCGAAAGAGCCACGGCGGACCACAGCGGGGCGGGCGGTCGAATCGTCGATAAGCTTTGCGATTATCAATTGGCAATCGAGCGCGCGTTGGTGTTTCTCGGCTCGACATTACCAGTGATTACCTGTCGGACTTCATTACGGGTTAGCTTCCATACACACAAGTCGATCGACAGTACTTCCCACGGGCACTGTCTATTCGCCAACTACCGCGAGAGAGAGAATTAACCCGCTGCGCGGGCATATAATCGATGCGCGGTGCATATGTATATATGTATGTACGAATGTATGTTTGTGCGTGCGTGTGCGTGTGTGTGTGTGTGTGTGTGTGTGGTACGATATGTGTTACGTTCGTACGTAATGTGCAAGATGTGTAAGCGCAGAGACGGAAACACAAAGCCACGTTAAGCTGGTTTGCGATTGGTGTGTTGCAGACACGAGGTGCCTGTCACCTCGGAGCCGATCACGGTGATACACATGGACGAGGACGTCGTCGTGGTCAACAAGCCCGCCTCCATCCCTGTAAGTGGTGTACTGCCAGAACTGTACTGCCAGAAAATTGTTTGCTGTGTATATTATTGTTATTATTATTATTATTATTATTATTGTGTCTACTACCATTTGTACCATGTATACAATACACTCGCGCGCACTGTTGCATGAAAAAGACGCTTCTCTCTCGAGAATCTCCGGTCGCATGAACACACACACACACATACATATACACTGGAAGCTTCGGCGCTCACCTTTGCCGCTCCTAGAAATTCTCTCCTCCTAAACTTAAACGCACAATCGCCTTCGCTAAAAATTACTCCCGGAGCTCTCCTTCCTCCCTCCCTCCCTCGAGGCTAGTTTCATTGTCGGTTAAATTTGGAATTCCCGGAGTCTAATTTTTTTCCTTGTTACTTCTTTTGCAACTCGCTGATGATTCTCCGTCTTGCTTTTTTTTCTCTCTTTCTCTCTCTTTCTCTTTGTCTAAATGTATGTGTTCCGCGACTGCTACCTGAAATTAAATCTTCCTGTCGCGTTGACGACCCGGAAAATGCAGGCGTTTTCGCTTCTTCGCTCGCTAACGTCGACCTTCTAATTTTGTGAGCGTGTTTTTTTTCTTTTGTTTTTGTCGCTCGCAAAAAGGCGACTAAATCGTTGCTAACGAGTCCGTTTTTCAGACGGCGACGGCGGCCAACGAAAACAGCGCGCGGTTTAACAGATGCGCGCCAAACGGCAAAAGTCCCCTGGCGGGAATTCGCCTTTTTAAAATGCAACGTTTCGATGTCCTCTCATTGACCCCGGGTTCTCTCTCTCTTTCTCTCTTTTGCCTAGTGGTACTTCTGTGGATGTAGAACAATCGCAACAAACAAACAACAAAAAAAAAAACAAAACAAAACAAAACAAAAAGCAAAAAGAAAAAAATTTATGCATACGGAACTCGCGCAAATGCGAGAAGTCAAAAGAGAGAGAGACTGCGTTATAAAAGTTACTATTAAAATGTTAATCGCGCGCGTTACGCCGCTCGCAAATCACGGATAATTTACTCCGCGCTATTATTGTCCGTCCGCGATAATACCGGACCCCGGTGAACGTCGCAAAAACACATAAAGGGTCGAGTAAGCACCGCGTGCGCTGTGTGGTTAACTACTATAACGCGCGATTCCGCGAGTCCGATGCGTTAAACCGCGAATTGCTGATTTACTGGCTGGCGCGCGGCCGTGTTCAAACGATTGAAGAAACGTTTCGTCCCGAAGGAATAAAGGCAAGAAAGAGAGAAAGAAGGAGAGAGAGTAGGGCCTCTTTCGAGCGACCCAATCGATTTCAATTGTTTCGCGATCTTGTGAAGATAAAAGATAAAAAAAAAAATAAGCCGACTTGTAAAACAAAGACAGAACACACGGGAGGGGGAGGGAGGACATTACGCGATACCGCGAGATTTCAATGCCTCCCTGTTTTCTATTTTTTAATGTCTCTTTTCTTGTCTTCCTCGCACATGTCGTCTCTCCTCGCTCCCGGGACCGTTAGTTATACAACACCGCCCCGGTGTGATTGCAGGTTTCATTCGCCCACGACGACGAAGTCGTGAAGCTTGTCGACGGTGTAAAAAAAAAAAAAAAAAAAAAAAACTCGTAAACGCGCGGCGCATCGAGAAGCAAAGAGAGAACCCGAGAGAGCCCCGGCTACTTTTCTCCTCAAATGTCACCGAATGCACACGGCGCGTCTCCGCCTCCGCGCGCGTCGTCGTTAACAAGAGTTGCTTGCGCAACACAAAACGCCGCGCATTAATGCAAAAATAATCCGACGCGCTGTGCATCCGTCGAGAGTTGTTGTCGGCCGCATCGCGATGCGCGGAATTAATGGTCGGTCGGTCGGTATTCGCTTTCTCGAGTATCTTTTCTTCTTTTCCCACTCTGGTCCCGACCGCGAGATAAGAGATCTATCTGCGAGATCTCCGGATTGCTTGACGATTGGTTGAATTAATTTTCGCGTGCAGACATGTCATCGTTTAAACGTCGGCGTTATGCAATCGGACAATCTTGTCGCGCCGCGCGATTGTTGTGTTCTCTCATTTCGCCGCATAAATTGTAAAGAACGAGAAAATGATTGTATTTTTTTCTTGCGCGCGTGCACGCGAGAGTTTTGAGTTATTTTTAGTAGCATACGTTATTTTATATAAAATGTGTATAAAGTCACGATAAGGAGAGAGAACGTTTTGTTTTTTTTTTTTTTTTCCCGAAAAACAGCGCAGAATGAGAGAAATATTCATCGTGTAGTTTTAATTTAATGTACGCCGGACATAAAAAAAAAACAAACAAACAATAATAATAATAATAAATACGCCGGAAAAGCTAATTTGTCAGTGTAAAAAATTTATGATTTATGCGTTTGCTCGCGAAATTTCCGGACGTTTATTTCGCGGTGAGGGAATGCAAAAGACGTGAGATACTTGAGGTCACGAGTAAAAAAAAAGCCTCGTCTCGTTGTTCCGCTTATTCTCCGTGCAAATTGCGCTGGACAATAAAATTACTTTGCTTTTATGTGTGCGCGATATAGAGCTTTTAAATTAATTTAAACAGCGAAACTGTTTTGTAGAATTTTATCAAATTAAGACGCAACGCGATGAAACGTCCCGGGTTCAGACAAAGAGAAAAATCTTCTTTTTTTTTTTTTTTTTCTGCGTTACGATCCTTCGAATTGAACGAAAAGAGCCAAAGAAGAAAAAGCCAGTCGCATTTCTCAACGTTCGAGTTCGGAATTTATTCGCCTGCTTGATATTCGTGAAATTTATTTCGAAACGCGCGAAGTGGCGATCTTTTTGAGCGGGGGGAGAGAGGGAGTAAAGTGCCTTCAATCGCCGAATTATCGCGGTGGTGCGCCGAGTCGATAGCCGGTCATGTATTATCGCGCATATATATATATATACATATATATTCATATATATATATATATACGGTCATGTATTATTGCGCGTACATACACGTGAACGACCGCGGTGCTGATAGACGCGCCGACTTATCGAGCCGGGAAGAGTCCGATAGGATCCAACCAGCCAGCCAGCTGGTACCTACAAATCCGCATTGTCGACCGGGAACGTATAAAGCGTGTCGTGCCGATTCGAAACGATGAATCGACCCTTCTTTTGTAAGCGCGATTGCTTTTTGTCCCGTATTTGTCAGGAAGGAGTGTTGTCTGCTCTGTTCTCTCTCTGTGTGCGTGTATGTGTATGCGTGCTTGCGTGCGTGCGTGTGTGTGTGTGTGTGCGTGCACACGTACATTCAATTTACATTGACCACATGCCGATAAGCCAAGAAGTAAAGCATCCGTCAAAATTTCCTCTCGCCCGTCCGCGCGTGCACTTCATAAATTTTATCCTCCGCATTCGATTTTCCCTGAAAGATATTCCCTGGTTTTGCCACTCGATCAGAAGTTGTGCGAAAAATGCGGAAAATGCCAAGCCTAGACGCTTTACAAACTCGGAGAGAGCGGAGCTATTGTGTAACTTTCCTTCTCCGGTATTCCTGGCGCTTCGAAGTACATATCGAACTTCTCAAGCGGAGAGAACACCGGGGCAAGAGAAGCCCGGCGGCGAGAAAATGACCCCTCTGACCCCGATTTGTGATCGCAGGTGCACCCGTGCGGCCGCTACCGGCACAACACCGTGGTCTTTATTCTGGCGAAGGAGTACAATCTGAAGAATCTCAGAACCATCCACAGGCTGGACCGATTGACGAGCGGCATACTCCTGTTCGGTCGAACGCCGAAGAAGGCGAGACAGATGGAGCACCAAATAAGAAACCGACAGGTCGGTGTGTTGCGTAAGAGAAAAGCGTGTTGCGAGAGAAAAACACCCGGGGCACAGCTGGCGTTCTTCTCGTTTTGTTTTACTCGCCGAACGGGACGCATGTGTGTGCGAACTCGTCGTATTTTTTTTTTCTTGTTTCAGGTCCACAAGCAATACGTTTGTCGGGTGGAGGGCGAGTTCCCGGAGGAGGAGGTGGTCTGTTCGGAACCGATCGAGGTGGTCTCGTACAAAATCGGCGTCTGCAAGGTCTCGGAGAAGGGCAAGGACTGCATCACTCGCTTCAAGCGTCTCAGCTACAACGGCAAGTCGTCCGTGGTGCTGTGCAAGCCGCAAACCGGGAGAATGCATCAGATCCGCGTGCACTTGCAATATCTGGGTTACCCGGTGGTGAACGATCCGCTGTATAATCACGTGGTCTTCGGTCCGCATAAGGGAAAAAACGGTAACATCGGCAAGACCGATGAGGAGCTCGTGCGGGATCTCATTAGTATTCACAACGCCGAGAATTGGCTCGGCATGGACGGCGACTCGGATATGAGTTTGTTCAAGCCAAAGCTGGAACTGGAAGAGCGAATGTTGGTCTCCGGAGACAAGGACAATAGCTCGTCATCGCCGTCGTCCACTCCCGGTCTGGTCGAGGACGAACAGCAGCAGCCGCAGCAGCAACAGCAACAACAGCAGCAACAACAACAGCAGCAGCAGCAGCAGCAGCAGCAGGAATCTCTCAAAGTCACCGTGGGTACTCAAACAGGCTCGGAACCGCCGGATTCCACCTTCGCCAATGACAAGGTCACCGTCGACCCGCACTGTTACGAGTGCAAAGTCAAGTACAGAGACCCGAAACCGTCGGACCTGGTGATGTATCTGCACGCGTGGCGTTACTGCGGCCCGGGATGGGAGTATGAAACGCCGCTGCCAGCGTGGGCGGCGAGCGACTGGACCGGCGACGATCGATAGTTTGTCCGGGCAAGATGATGATCGAGGATGATCCGCGCGGATTCCTCGGCGAGCTGTCGTCATCGCCGAGTCTCGAACTCCCCTTTTGATATCCTTACCCCGTGCCTTCCATCCGCCAACGAGCGATCTTGACCATCGTACACGCGATTACACGTACACGAATACTCCCCCTCTCCCCCCCCCCACACACACAAACTTACACGTAACGAACGCAATACACATCCCCCGTAAACTCGGCCGTCTCGGATTTCACGAAGCTGCGATCCGAGGGAAATAGAATTGCTGGAACAATCACGTCGCTCGATTTGCATTTCTGCGACTCGCGTCGTCGTTCGCCACGTCGATATGTAAGTGACAATTCTCGGGCGTTATCGCCCCGAGACGGAAGACCGACGAGAATGAAAACAATTCGGTCGGATGCCGTTTCACGTGTGCACAGAAACGTTACGTGTTTGCGTTTCTCAGGAGATAGAAAATATCGAGTGCGCGCGCGCGCGCGTTTTATCATATATTCTGGCAGAGTCTCGCGCAAAATAACTCCTCCCGTGCGGGACACGATCTCGTGCGGGAAACGATCCGAGACGATGTTATTACGCGAATTAATCATAGCGAGAAAAGACAACCGGTTGTTACCGGTCTTATTACCCTAATGCTGTCCTGATTTCGGAAGCCAAATAATAAATCAGATCGTTATTATTGTTTATTTTTGTCTCGTTGCTCACGCTGAGCTCACGTTTTCCCGGGTTTTCTCCCTTGTCATCAATTCCTCTCGAGCGCGTGTCCTCCCTCTACTTCGCGTGGCTGCGCGGAGTGAAGTTCACGCAGGTGAGATGTCGCAACAAGGCGCAATGATTGTTCCCACAATCGTTTTCTCTCTGTAAAAGCGGCTTCGAGAAGAAGTTTTTTTCTCGTACGGTCGGTATCAAATGTTTACAAGTCGCAGGATTTCGTTGTGGCGTCCAAATGGTGATTTTTTCGCATCGCAAAAAATCACGATAAGAAATATTGCAATAAATAATCTGTGAATAATAAGTTAACGTGTGATTGTGTATCGTCGCAATGTTTTACAATATTACTCGTCTATCGGTACGTCGTGTTTGAGAGGACACGAAGAGGATTCACGATCGCGCGCACAGCGAAGCGAAAATACATATCTTTTGTTTTTCACTTTGTAATCTGATTAAAAAGGGAAAAAAGAACAAAACAAAAAAACAAAACCACTCGAATAATTCTCTACTTTACAATTCGCGCGAGTTGTTTTCCAAGATCTTAATTATAATTCAGTGCGATTCGCACGGTATGCGAGTGAGAATCACACGAGAGAGTCATTTGCGCGAATATTCTAGCGGACTGAGACAAATGTGTGTTTCTGGAAACGCGCGCCGATACTCCCGCGACCGCTTTTATGAGCGCGAGCGGTCGGTCAAAAAGTCACTGCCAGCGGAGCGAGAGAGGACGAACGCTTAACACGCGAGCGAGAGAGAAAAAGAGAGAGAGAGAGAAGGAGAGACAGAAAAGATTGATGCATCTTGTCGGAGGCGAGTATAGTATTCCGATAGATCGTATCGTTCATCTTGATTTATGACGCGCGCGTCTCCTCTTCGCGCTAATTTTTCCAACGGCGGAATCGCGCAACTTTTCCGATCTACAACGTTCTTCGATTCGCGCGGCTGAGAGATCCCATTTCCTCAAATTTCAAAAAAAAGAAGACGCTTTGCAGCGCGAACGTTTTCGAGAATTAAAAGTTTCAAGTTAAAAAATATCGAACGACACGTTTGTCGTCGAATTATTTAAACACACCGTCCGTGCGCGTTCTCGGTTACATCTCTCGTCGGCGGTTCTTCGAATCTGACCGGAAATCGACCTCGGACGGACCAAATGATATCGATTATATTTGAGCAAGTAGTGTTGCTTTTGGCATCAAAACTCGCTTCTTCTCGATTTGACAGAGTCGGCCTAACTACGGAAATGTATTTATATCCATCGCCTCGGCGAGATTCGCTTTCGGGAAACAAATTCTCAACGAAGCCCTGCGATTTTTCGTACTATCTCGCTATTTGTATATCGCTAAATATATGTATATATATATATACGTATATATATATATATATATATATATATGTATATATATGTATACATATACATGTATAACATGTATGTACGTATGTATCACTGCGAGAAAGATTCCATAAACGCGTGTCTCTTATACGAGAGAGGAAGGAAAAGAGTGTGTTACACGTCGGTGTGTGTGTATATATAATATATATGTATATGTATATCAATACTTTCGTCAGAGGAACCGATGTTAGATATACGCGATCCTTTTCGGTTGTGCCTCGTGATCGTCAGTTTCCTGTTTCGCGCGCGCTCCGATTTTTCGTCCGATTCCGAGAGATCACCTCCTTCAAAACGGAAACCGCAAAACTCTACATTCTCGAAACCGCGCGCGCATCACGCAAGCAATTACTTTCTCCAGTTGCTCAGCCGCATTCTCACCAACGATGACCACCACGGTTTCCCTCCCCTTCCCTCCCCTATTGAGAATTGTGTTTGTTCTCATTCACACGTCGCGTTTCCGCGCGATTCACTTTCGCACGATTTCGAGAATTAAACTCCTTCGGAATCGAGACGACGGAGAAGAGAGAGAGAGAGAGAGAGAGAGAGAAGAGAGAGATACGATCGTATCCTTCGGAAGAGAGCCACGTGTAGGAGACTGACGCAGGAGGAAATCGCGATAGAGAGGCGCGTCTATTTTTATGGACAGATATATAACGAGAAACTGATGTGCGGTGGCGCGGATCCAGCGCGGCACGGGTCTCCAACAATAAGCGTGATCTTGCCGGAAAACAGCCAACGATCATGCCAAAGAGCGAACGACCAGCGAGCTTTCAGTCATATCGTGCGTACCTTTTCTCGCCGAGCGAGAAGATTGCGCCGTGTCGGGCGAAATGAGAGGTGTTTTTCGCAACAAGTACAATCCGAAAGCGAGTAAAGTGCAAGAAATAGAGAGAGAGAGAAAGAGAGCGTGTGTGTGGGTATGCGTGCGTGCATATATGTATGTATGTATGTGTGTATGTGTGTGTGTGTGCGTGCTACAATTATTTTATTACCGATCGCGTTCTCGTGTTAAAAAGAAAAATAAAAAAAAATAAAAAAATAATAAAAACCGCAAAAGACAACCGCAAAACGTGTATCTTCGCGCGCGAGTTGACTGTGTGCGTGTGTTGCAACATCGTTCTGGCTTGCAAGCTGTCTCGTCTGCCTTCGTTTCTGATCGCGTGCACGCCGAGACTGATTGTCAGCCTAAAACCGAGCTTTCCATTACCGATTTCTATAGTAAGATTCCATCACACACACATACACACACAACACACATACACATACTTGTGCTGTACACGCACTTGTCTCGCGCGCGAGCGCGACGTCGAGGAAGCTGCACGAGAGGTCTGTTTCGCGTCACGCGCGACGCAAACGAGTGAGCGAACACGAAGCAAACCAAAAGCAACAACAAAACACACGCTGCTCCGCTCCGTCTGTGACGCGCAGCTTTTCAGCTTGTATTTTAGCATCTCGTAGGAGAGGAGGGAAGGTGTGAAGATCGTCGGGGTCGTCGCGAGCAGTGATGGGAAGCGATCCAGAGGCGATTGGCGAGTTAGTACAGACGCGAATACGTGCATTAGATTACGTAATTTTCCGATGAAAAATTGCCGATTTTCGACGTCACAAATCTCCGAAACGTACATACCTTTTTCTAACGGGGCCAACTCACGTGCGACGCGTCTGGATGTTTGCCGAGATGTGAGATCTTCAAATGACAAGTGCTACGACCTATGATTGTACATACATATAAATATATCGCGATATATTAACGAGGTTTAAATCGACTCGTCACCGAAGTAAATCCGATATAATAAATGTTAGATACGTATTGTTTAATTTACAAGACGTTGCAGCGTCGAATATTGTGTTTGCTAAATATATTTTTAGACGCTCTTCGCTTAAGGCGAATAAGCGAAGAAATTTAAAAAAACAAAAAAAAACAGCTCGTAAATTAGTTTGATTAAAAAATCGATTGTCTCTTTTTTTTTGTTTTATATAGAAAGAAACAAAACAGGATCAAGATAGACCGCGAATAGCGTATTTAATCTTTAAATATTTTCGTTTGTCAAGATATTTAAGGCGCAGATCGATTTAGAAACCAGTTTGTATGCGAGGAGATACGTTAGTGCCTACAAATGTCCGAATAACGTGTGTGATGATGTTAATACTAATGTGTCTAGGTATCTTCCAGAGAGAAAGAGAGAGAGAGAGAGACCTATACTTGAGAGACAAACCGATCTTGCCATCACTGCCCGCGAGTCATGAATACGCGAGAAGCGAAATGAAAAGAAACGTAAAAGCGGATGCGAGAAAAAAAGAAGATGGGTTTGGTTAGATTATATATATATATATATAAAATACATACGTATAGGAATATGTATAGATAATAAAAAAAAAAAAAGAGAAAGAGACGAGAAGGGAGATAAAACGTAACAACGGACCTATCATAAAAGACAGTGTGTGCGCTTACTAACTCAAAGCGGGATTAGCTCGCCCGTGTCAGCGGGCGAGTTAATCCCGAACGCAACGGCTAGCTTAAAATTCTATTATTTAAGTAACTAACGATAATTCGAGAAAAACCGCGAAAAAGACAGTTCCGATTTCTAGTGGCGCTAAGAGAGAAAGAATGCGAGCAAGAATGTGAGCAAGAATGCGAGAGAGACAGAGAGAGAGAAAGAGAGCGAAAGTGAGTGAGATGTAGCGCGGATTAATCTGCGAAAAAAAAAAAAAAACGAGCGAGTGTGCTTTTGTATATATGTATTGTATACGCACATTGTACCGTATCTGTAAAAGGCCACATTATTATCTGTACCGTAGCCGGCGGAACGTTTAGCGCTAGTGGAAAAATTCTCTTGTATGATGAACGAATAAATGCAAAGTATCGTTCGATAAAAAAAAAAAAAAAAAAAAAAACTGACCGAGTATAATTTTCATCCAGATGTTTCAGGCAAGTTACCGCACGTTTTACCTCAAATGTGCAAATACCGCGGATCGTGTGCATGATTTATTCGATGGAAAAAGGCACTCGCCCAAACCCCACGTCGGTCGTGGTTTCGTTTCGGTTTCGAAGCGGTACCGCGCGGCAAAAATATTTTTCATTCAACAACCCATATCAGTTACCTTTATCGCTACCCGCGCGTAATACAGTTTCGAGCACGGACGACCGTTAGTATAACTCATAGAAACGCTCGGGGGCGACCGCGCGGCCGTGTAATATAAATTCCCGCGAAAACCGCGTAACCCGTGTAGTTACACTATTTGCGTTCGCAGAACGAGAAAGGTAAACGTTTAGCCTTACAGCTTCGAGTAAGTTCGGTCGATATTCGGAAACACAGAAAACGAATCTTGTTGCACACGCGCGATACAAACGAGTGTTACGCAAAATTGTTTATTTTTCCACGAGCCCGACATTGATGCGTGTTTGTTTTTTCTCGTCGCTGATGTTTCATTCATCAAAAGGGTAAGCGTAAAATAGATCGCTCGTGATCCATTAGGAAAACCCATCGATCCCTTTCAGTTTTGTTTCAACCGAACGAAAACTGAATTACATCTTTCTTGCGCCAAAGCGGTCGAGATAAGATCGTTCTATTCAGTTTCCTAACGGCGAATGACTGCAATTAGCCGTAACTTTCGTTTCAAAACTTTGTCGAAATTATTTCCTTCGTAAATTGTCACGAGTTTCGCGGTGCAATTTCGCTTAATGAGCATTTCTTCTAAAAACGTCTACTTATAATCTAAATATATACATATATGTACATATATATATTTAGATAAATATACATATGTATATGTATATACAATATATACCTATATAAATATACTACAGGTTTGTCAGTTTTCTTTTATTGATCAAAACACCAGAGCAGATTTAAAGCCATCACTCGGGAATTAGCTTTGTTATTACACGGAAATCGTGACTATCACATAGATAATGTAGTCTCATTATATATATATATATATGTGTGCGTATATATACATATAATGTATATATATATATACACATTGAAAATAAATATAAAATCTTACAGGATTTTTCTAGATAACTCCTTTGCAGTTTTCTTTTTTTTTTTTTTTTTATCTACTTTCTTATCAGCAGGTGGACGCTCCTGCGACTTGCTTCTGATCCTTCAATCGCGCCTCGATCTCAGGTCTGAAGTGCCTGATCAGTCCCTGCACTGGCCAAGCGGCACCGTCCGCCAGAGCGCAGATTGTATGCAATTCTATTTGTTTGGTAAGCTCCCACAGCATGTCTATTTCGTGTACTTCGGCATTACCCTCGACAAATCTGAAGAAAATGCACACATCATTGTAATTGTGAAACGATGAAATAAATCGTCGGATAAACTCGACGCGAACACAACTGTTTATTCTGCGTAAACTTACCTCTTTAGTATTTTGTACATCCAACTGATGCCTTCGCGACAAGGAGTGCACTGACCGCAGGACTCATGCTTGTAGAAGCTTATCAATCGAGTGATGGCCTTGATTATATCCGTCTGTTTGTTCATCACGATTAGAGCTGCTGTGCCGAACGCGCTCTTCACCCTGACAAGATCGTCGAAGTCCATCAGCACGGTGTCGCACACGCTGAAAGGAGCGTTTTGTGACTTGTTATTTTCAGAAAATTATCGTTTCGGATCGTCCGACGTAAATTTGTTTGTCACCTCACCTCTTGGGAATGACGGGAGTCGAAGAACCACCTGGAATAACACCCAATAAATTATCCCAACCTCCGATTACGCCGCCCGCGTGCCTTTCGATCAGTTCTTTAAGTGGAATGGACATTTCCTCCTCCACTGTGCACGGATTGTTCACATGTCCGGAGATGTTGAAGAGCTTAGTCCCGTGATTACGTGGACGTCCAAAAGAGGCGAACCATGTCCCTCCTCGGCGACAGATTGTCTGCATGATAAATGATATCGATAAAATAAATGAAGATAATCGAAATCACGAGAATTCTGTGTGAGAATTTGTAATACAATACGTACAGGTGACACTGCTACAGTTTCCACATTGGTAACGGTTGTGGGACACCCGAACAAGCCGATGTCAGCCGGGAACGGTGGTTTCAATCTCGGCTTGCCTTGCTTGCCCTCAATGGACTCGATAAGAGCAGTCTCCTCGCCGCAAATATACGCGCCTGCTCCTCGTTGGATAAAAATATCAAAATCGTAACCGGAATTGCAGGCGTTCTTACCGATCAAACCGGCCTGATAAGCCTCCGCAATTGCGACCTGCATGTTGGACGCTTCGTTGTAAAACTCGCCTCTGATGTAGATGTAAGCGGCGCAGGCGCCCATTGCACGACCCGCGATCAAACAGCCCTCCACAAGCTTGTGCGGATCGTGACGCATAATTTCGCGATCTTTGCACGTTCCCGGCTCACCTTCGTCGGCATTGACGACCAGATATTTCGGCCTACCGTCGGACGGCTTATTCATGAAGGACCATTTCATCCCAGAAGGGAAACCGGCCCCGCCACGACCTCTCAAACCAGAGGTTTTGATCTCGTTGATGATCCAATCTGCTCCTTTTTCTATGATTTCCTTGGTTTTGTACCAGTCGCCGCGATTTATGGCACCCTTCAGCCGCCAGTCGTGTCTGCCGTATAGGTTCGTGAAGATGCGATCCGCATCGGCCAGGGGACTTCCTCTCGTCTGTGAAAAAAAAAAAAAAAAACAAGCTGACAACTTAAAACCATTACATTTAGATCTATTGATTTTTATTTGTGCTCGCTATACTTGAGAGAAACAAGTAGCGCAAAGTAGATTTCAAAAATAGAAGGAAAAGATACGATAAAACATACAAACAAATTTAATATAGACTATCTCTCACCTTTCCTTCTGGCGCGGCATCGGCGAAAGTTCTCTGCTGCTGACTGCTCAAACACGATCCGAGAAGGCCTTCAAATAGTACAAAATTATTTAATTACATAACCTGTCGCAATAAACGCATCGCAGTCGGTTAGGATCAATCGTTCGGGAAATAACGCGCAAAAAAACACTTGTTCAATGTTTCGTCGTCAACACCGTCGACGATTCGCGGCACTGTGTTTATTTCTGATGACAAAAGAAGCTCGAAACTCACCTAATTGCCTCCTCGGGATCCGAAAACAACGCACTATGGCACCTGCCATTTTGCAGGATTAAATGTCTGTGTGAAGCGAAGCAGCTGGCTCTCAGATGTATTTCTGGACGTTCCTCGGTCGGCAAATCATATCGACCATCGACATATATAAATTGTTCTCCAGTTCTGTTCTAAGAGAACATCGCAGTCGGTATTTTTATTCCATGATGAAGATCAACAGCATTTTCATCGTCTGAGCAATAAAAAAGTGAGATAGTACTTTGTTAGATATGATAAACTCTAATAGCAGAGAGAAGCCTGGCCAGGCCCATAAGAAAATGTGTAATCACTTTTCCGCCCTGTAAGCCAGCGCAATGTCCATAGGTGGTGCACATTGGCAACTACGTAGTCATGTCCACGAGCGACTTGCTGGCGCGTGCCTTATCTATCAGAGAGAAGAATGAGAGCTCCACTGGAGCGGTAGCACGTACCTAATACAAAACAACTGATTTTCGTCTAATGTTTATTACAATAAACTTTTTTTATGTTACTCTAACAAAAAATATATCTCTTGTTAATATGCTGACTGTTCGTTTATACGTATAAAATATCTGTCGTCCAAAGATGCCGCCGATGAAATCGAAGGTATTGACGTCATTCGGCAGTGTCGTCATGACTCGAAGGTGCCGTTCGTGACCGGAGTTATTGGCGTCATTTGAAAGTGATGGGTAGTGTTACCTCGTGACTGGACGTTTTACTGAGCGTTGTTCAGAGGTGTCGTTTGTGAAATACAGCGCCAACAAGCACCTTCTCATCTCAACTATAACAATTGCTCGCCCGAAATGCCGCGTCGATAATGTCACTGTTCATCTAATGTAATATCTATTGACATATAATAGTAAACTATTGCTTTTTGAAAGAAAAGTTTGAGGAACTTCTCAGCAATATTTTTTTTTCGATTCGCACGTATCGTTTTGGTGATAGTTTTTTTTTTTTTTTTTTAATAAACGAAGATAATCCGGACGATTGACGTTCATTTTTAGCGTCAAAATGAAAAAGAAAAAAATCACACATGCGACCAAAGCTGATACTAGATAAAATGAGAAACGCATGAAAAGCGCATATTTTGCTATAATATGTATTTACTGTGTTAATTCTTATTTTGAATTTTTTCCTATGTTTAATACGTTTGTTGATACAAAAATATGTCTCTGTGTATAAAAGAGATCTCGTAAAAAATGCAAATGCAATTCGAACGGCACAAAGAGATTAAAAGATTTTTTAAACATGTCTGACAGGCATCGTTTTTTACAAAAATATGCTGTTTGAGAAACAAAATTTGTAAATCTTATTTTTGTAATAAATTATCGTGAAATCTAGAATAAGAATAAATAAATAAATTATGAGATAATTGTCAGAATTTACTCATTTACGAATTTTGTTATTTGTGTGAAAGTAAAAACGGCACATAACAAAAAAGGCGTCGAGAAGTAACTGTTTTTAAACAAACTCTTTGTTTCTAACAGTAAATTAAAAAGTGAAAGTTCTCTTACAAAAAGCTTTGTAAATTAACTTTACGAAAAGATTCAAAAGAAACTTCTTTGATAAAAACTTTGTAGAAGCTACACGTAACATGCATATCGTTATTTCATTTTTATATAGTAAATGCTATTTTATTTGAGTAAGTAATAAATTATAATATTATACAGTTTTGTAGGTTTTGCGACAATAATTTGCTTATTATAACTACATATATAAATAAGTCATGTAAAATTAATGCTCGCAGACAGATAAGCGTAGAAAGCATGAGTCGTTCGGGCAAATGGACTTTGAGCGATCAAAGATTACGGCTGTACACAAGAAGAGGTCTTCTTCTCTGGTGGAATGGTGCGTATCAAATCAGACTATCTTCGGTCGCTCAGACAACAGGAACGATTTGACAGTGAGCGGACAGTTCAGAGACGAAGAAGCAACCTTTAGAGATAATCGAAGATGTCTTTTGATCTGTTTTCGCATCCGCCCGGACCAGAAGCCAAAGCTGTAGCCGAAAAGGAGCTCAGAGAAACGGAAGAAAATGTGAAGAAGGGCCTCGAGACCCTTAAACAATTATTGGCAGGTTGGTGAAGTTGTCAGTGTTTTTTGTTTTTTTGCAATTTTTTCTATATAAAGTACGCACGTTCGAATGTTCTTAATCTCAATCTCATTTTATAAAGTCTCACATATGTTTCGAATATTTTGTTTTTGTTTTTTGTTTTTGAAGTGTTTTTGTGAGAAATATTTTGTGTGAAATTAAAATGTATGTAATGTTCGCGGCACAATATAGGATTTGTCTTGCACAATAATTTTTGGATAAATATGGAATTAATTTTTCTGTAGAACAATATCAAATAACAATTTCTAAATTAATGACAAGCAAAATCAAATATTGTGATAAATCGCATTTGTAAATTAAGCTTCGGATAAAAATTTAAAAATTATATATAAACATAAGTGACAAAATTAAATATATTTGTTAATTAATTTTTTTTTTGTGTAATAAAAATGTCTTTTGGAATTTAATTGCTAAAGTAAATAACAAGAAGTATTTTACTTCTGACATTTTTGTACAGAAAGAGAACTTTATATTGATTAGAAAAACATATTGTAAATAAATTACATTATCGTATATTTCATGTTTGTATCGTATGTTTTCATGTTTTTCATATTCAAAAATGGAGAGAAACCTCTGCCCCGTTTCAACAAGAATAAAAGAGATAAGATTTGGTAAAAATGTCACAAGGTGAATTTGTTTAAGCTCACTCCCGAAAAAAAAAATCAAAATTTCAAACTCACGCCTTTGAAATTTTTTCTGATCAATGATGATATGTTCACACAAACAAATATAACAGTTTAGAAATTATCACTCCTGATTAGATTATATCTTTGGAACCGTAATAGGTTTTGAAAAATAACAATATCACGCGATGACAATCTCTCAACTCTTGTTGAACAACTAGTGAATTTTTTAACCAATGACCTCATATTCTTTTAGATATAAATGTATAAAAGTAGTGTGTCAATCACAGACCACTAAGATCAAAGCGATGTTTCAGATATTTAAGTTTTGAACGCATAGTTCAATGTTATCGAGCAATGTTATTACATCAATCTGGTTTTTTTTTTTTTGGTACACTTCTTTCGATCAATAACAAGTATCGACAACAAAAAGTAAAATTATCTTGAAAGAAAAGGTTGTCTCGATTTGAAATCTATTTCGAAATAGTATTTGTGAGAATAACGAAAATATATTTCTCTGACAATTGTATTTTGACGTCAATTATTGCCGGAGTTATTTGGACCACTAGTCAATATCACAGATAAGCGCATTGAACGATAATGGCGAGGTCAGGTTTATGACATTCCGATAATGTTGCTTCCGTTGTGTATCTTTTTTCTCTTTTCTCCGCGGTTTTCTCGCCTCCAGCTGACAGAGATTTATTATATTCACCGAGCACAAGTTGTCCAAGAACATCGTCATTTGTAATGTCACGAGTCTCCCTTCGAAAATCGTCGTGAAGCGTTCGAGGAGACAAGGCCGAGAAAATCGGCCAAATTACTCGCTCCTCATGCGAGAAGGATACGATTAAACGTTTCTTATTCTCTTCTTCGTGACGTGTGATATTTTCACTTGTTATTTATGTCAGACGGTTCTTAATTGTCAAGCCCTAAACATATTAAAGTAAAATACTTTTAAACTGATTACTTTTTAATGAAATTACCAGCACCACACAGGCGCGCGCACGGCTATTATTTTTATTTTAATTGTTCTGTGAGTAAACACAACGTGTTACCGCGACAACAGCTAATGAATATATGTACGCGATATGAACCGAGAAACGTTACCGCATTCAATCAGCGTCGCGATAAAAATGATACTTTTCTGATCTGATTACTTAATAACACACATGTTTCTACAAGAAAAAAAAACTGAAAAAAACGTATTACGTATTCGAAATAACTACGTAATTTTTCGATGCATATTGTATAGATCTTATTGTGTAGATGTAAATTTCATCTTTATGATTTATACAAGCGCGAGAAAAAAATCCTGAACATTGAAAAATGTGTTTTTGTAAATTTTTTGTACTTTGTCACAAGCGTCTTACGTATGCGATAAAAGATCGATAATGGCGCGAGATCGATCTATAAAGTCGAGCGCATCTTAACCTTTGAATGCGATAAGAAAACAAGAGATTGCACACGCGTGATGTGCACATGATGTTCGAAGTACCAGTGCTAAGAATCCATAAATCTTCCGACTTGAACTTTTTTTGTCCTGTACAATTATCCCTAGAAATTACAAGAATTTATTTGAAAGTACAATACAAAGCTGTAAAACAATACGTAATGATTTCTGAATAAAGATATGTGAACATGTATAAATCTTATTCCTTTTATCACGGGACAGATTTATTCAATAACTTTGAATCTGTTTTCGCAAAATTCGAACTGATATGGTATACACTTTCGAAGGTGATTTGTTGTTGACAATGATTCGCAAATCGGCTTCAATCGGTTTCGCCTTTGTTTGTGATATTTCGTGTTGTCTTCACACGCGAATCTGAACGTCTATTTTTCCTTAATAAAGAGAACAAACAATATCGCAATTTTCTTAACATAAAGAGACGATTTCTTTGAGAACGCAAAGAGTGACCTCGCACGCGAAATATGAATAATAAAATGATTGAAAAATAACTTGCATCGTCGTGAAAACAATGTAAGACTTGAGAGAGAAAGAGAGAGAGAGAAGAGTGAGAAAAAAATGTTAGAACTATTCAGAATTCGTTTTTTTAAAAGATGAATTATTACAGATAAAAACAAATTGGCTATTGTGTCTCTTTATTTTCATGTGATGATCGATACTTCTTAAGATATTTGCATACATTTTGTCCGATGATGAACGATTGAACGGTGTACCTTGATCGAGTGTATATACATTTTAATGTGACAGAACGATACAAAGTCCAGGTGATTCTGCCTAGATATAAGACAAATGATCAACTGGCGATGAATCATTGTATAGTGTTGTTGAAAACATAACATCTCTCACGTAGACTACATTAATATTGCTCATCGTGCTATTATCGAGACATCTCTATGTTTCCACGTGAAGAATTAAAAGAACGTACGCATATAGCATATTATTTTCAAACAGGAAGTTTTTTGTTTTATCTCTTACGCGATAGATTAACAAAAAAGAGAAAATAAAAGGCTCTTGTTTTCACGAAATGTGATGCAAACGGTTTAAATCAGCCAAATGAATGACGTTTTACGATTAGAGGAGACCGGAGACCACTTTTTTAGGTTTGAAGTTTTGTAGACCAACTCGAGACACTTATCAAAAAAAGACTATCAAAAAATAACAGTTATCGCTCTCTTTCTCTCTTTCTTTCTCTCTCTCGTACACACAGTCTCTTCTTTTCACTCTTTCTCTCTACTTTTGTATCCTCTTTTCTTCCTTCTCTCCCTATTTTGTTCTCTTGCATTCTTCCTCTCTCCCGTTCTATTTTTTCTTTTTTATTTCAGTTTTTCATTTTTTAAATATCTTCCTCTTTATCTGTTTTTCTCAGCTTCACTTGTTATCTAGAATATAATAAAATCAAATCTCTCAGACACAACTAAATGTGAGTGTAGAACAAAAAAATCCAAGAATAAAAAAATTTTACATATGTGTATGAGTGTTCAATAATGTCACGTAATTTTTGAACGAGACACGCAACTGCTTTGACATACTACACGCACTGCCTCCGCGCTGCACATATATATAGAACACGTGTATATACCCTATCTCCGGGGTTTCGAACGTAGGTTCAATTAGTCACGACCTATCTCTACAAGCCCTTTTCCCTCGTTTAATCTCGCAAAAGAAAACATCACGCTCCCACATCTTCATGTCAGTAATCTCGTTAATGTTTAAATTGACAATAATTGGCGACAACTTATGCTATAAAATTCTATAAATCTTGATTTTCACATTTCTCAGAGGATAACACGCTGTACTTCTCCACCGATGACGAGTATCTCTTGCACCTTTTGCGGCCTTGCAAATTTTATCCGCAATCCGCGTTGGAGCTGATGAGGCGCATCGCGGACTTTAGGGAGAAGCACGCGGTGCTGCTGCACGATTTGAAGCCGAGCGACGAGAGGGAGGCAATCGTCGACAATAACATCGTGAACCTGCTCAAGAATCGGGATCACAAAAATCGTAGAATCTTGCTAGTGAATTGCGGAAAATTGTGGGATCCGTCCAAGGTCACATGCGATCAGTTGTTTCGCGTGTTTTATCTGATCCATCTGATGGCCTTAGACGAGCCGGAAGCGCAGGTATCGAACGACGCGTTTAGAGATATTATGTTTCTTTCTGAATTATCCGGTCTACGTCTACAAGAAAAAGAGAGAGAGAGTATTTCGGTTTAAACTTCGGCGCGTTCGCGCGACTTTCTGAATGTGCGAAATGAGAATCGCAAAATTTGTTTTTTGATCGAATTAAGCTAGTAAGAATTTTGTGCTAAATTAGTCTAAATATACGGAGAAGATGAAAAATTCACGTCATAATGGTTACAATGCGAAAAAAACAGAAGTTCTATACGAGTGATAACGTGGTTTACATAATTGTGCTCGTACACAATTGCAGTTTCGAAGCAAAGCGCTTAATGCTCGATCTCGCATTAATCTTGATCGATATAATAACGCTATACTCTTTACTTACAGAAACTGATAAGCGTGAAATTCGCGTAATTCAAGCGTCGATGATGATGAGATGAAAAATACGGCGAGTCTCTCTTTTGTCTGAGAACAATCTGACGTATTCTATCTAAATTATATTCTATCTAAATTGTCAATCATTTTTTCAATAAAAATTGTTTATTAATTTTTGTGAGGTTTGCAAACGTGGATTTTCACGATTGCTTGTGTTCTTGCGTTATGATCACTGAAAGAGAAAGCTTTTATCGACTCTCTATTGATATTACTCTCTTAAAGATATTTGGAGCCGCGGTGATAATGGACTTCGACGGGCTTTCGATGAAGCAAGTTATGGGACTCACGCCAGCCTTTAGCATGCGTCTGCTTTCGTTTATTCAAGACGCGATGCCTCTTCGGTTAAAAGAGGTGTGCATCATTAATTAGATTTATTTAAGAAAAAGTCACATTATAAAATTATCTTCACGACGAAAAAACGATTATTTGCTATTACACGAACATTTTAGTGATGCACACACGGCTTACACTTTCAGGTACATATAGTCAAACAGCCGTTCCTGTTCAATATGGTTTGGCAAATGTTTAAGCCGTTTGTCAAGGAAAAATTGAAGAAGCGCATGTTCTTCCACGGCACCAAGATGTCTAGTCTTCACAATTTTATTCCCCCGAGTCATCTGCCGAAAAATTACGGCGGTGAGCTGCCAGAAATAGACTACACTAGCGCAAACTGGTATCCGACAATGCTCGCTATGGAGGAAAAGATTAAAGGTGAAACTTTTTGACTCGTTGACAACATTAGAACATTTTCTGTATGCTAATTCAATTACAATAATAATGATCGATGGTATTTCGAAAAAATTTACAAACAAATGCTGGGATATAATTTATTATTTTCTTTCTCTCTCGCGATTATATAAAAATGAAAAAATAAAATAAAATATACTGACATCTACATGTACGGGCACGTGTAGAGGCATTTGTGCGCTCTTTAAAAGAGAAATCTATTTATATACACTTTTCTTCACAAAAATTACAAGTATTATAGCTTTTATAATAATTTATTAATTCTCATACGTTTTTGTTTTTTGTCTTACAGAAAGGAACGCATACGGACGCCGTAAGGAATAATATAGTAAACTAAGTGTTTAGCAGATAGTTTTTTTTTTTGTAAAAGTAATATTGAATGTTTATAATTTTTATACATTTATTAAACTTTGAAAATTGTAACATTTTATATGTACATGTATAATGTATTTATAGCGCACTTTGCATTTTTATACGTAATGACTCAAACTGTTTCCTAAGCGCAAAGCAACAAGTATTAGCGAACACAATTGTGCGTTAACGGAATATGTAAACTGTGTTATTACATTTGTAAAAAGTTTTAAAACGCAATTGTAAAAAGAAATGAGCAGAACATGTAAAATATTACATTTATATTTAATTCTTTGTATGTTATAATATATTTAAACAGTTTGTGTAAATCGAGAAACATGAAAACATACATATAAGAGATACATATAAATTCGCACGCTGTGGTCATATTTTTGTAAACATTAAAAAATAAAATGAAAAAATATTACAGTATGTATAATTTATTTAAAAAAAGAAAAAACAATATCGCAATAGGTTCTACCTATTAAGTGTCGACTCATATTTTTTGTTTTATTTCAGTTTTACTCTTAATTTAATTCTTTATTGTTATATTATGCAAAATGTTGGATTGATTTACCCCGGCTGAAGATAATTAAAAATATTGAAACTCATAATTTGTGCATTTGTTTATTTCAACATCAACATTCTGTCTTGTTCCAATTTAGTTCTGTATATAATTTATTTCTGCGTTAAAAATACGAAGTTTATCGTTCTCTTCCTATTTATTTGATACGAGTGAAATTTATTTTAATATATATAAATGTCTACGAATAAGAGTCTATATGTGTGTATATTTATTGTGTGTGTGTATTTTACAATGACGACGTCTCAAAAACCTTATAAAATATTATTATTATTATTATTATTATTATTTATAATATATAGAATATTAATATTATTTATTAAATCTCAACCTATACGGAGTTATATAAATAGAACAAATTTCCAAAAAATAATATTAAATTATTTTTACACATTCCCCACGCAGAGCACTTTATTATAAATTTTGAAAAAAGTTAAATAAAAATATATGAAACGTCATTTTAACGATTTTTATTAGTTTCACTTAGTTTTGATGAAATAACAGCTATTCAAGTTAAATCATCTTTAAGGCAATATTGTTTTCTCTCTCTCTCTTTTATTTTAATTAATAGTTTTTTATCTCACTTGTGGCGACTTCACTCTTATCACATGTACTTATTTGTCTACGTGCGATAATCGTTATCGATCGTGTGTAAGTATTAATTACTTAAACCTGTTATAAACTTGTTATGCGCGATTATAAACAATTATGTTAATTATGCTACTGTCTCTCATCCGAGCGTGACAGTATTGTTAGAGAAGTGGAATATCTTTAATAAAACTACGTACACACGTTTGTCTGTTATGCGTGAAGAGCTTTCAGACGTCTGCAATATCTGCTATCGTATCGTCGGCGTATTGTAGAAGCTAACTTCCGGTTCAAAAGAACAACTGATTACAATGCGATTTCAAACGGCATATAAAGCAAACTTTAATCGTTGCAAATAGCGTTAGGTCAATACATAAAAAATTTACCAGTAGATAAAGACATTTGCGAGAACAGAATTTTATATTTATATCTCATTGTTAATAAAGCCTGTCTTGCGCAAAATTTTTATTTTAGATAATATTTATTTTTAGAAATTATTATTTTTAGGAAATTATTTAATAACATCGTGTTTAATTTAAATTTTCAAGTTAATGTGTAGTATATTTGTATTTATACATGAAGTTTTGCAATTTTGCTTAATCGTGTAAAATAACTGTAAATAAACAAGAACATTAATTATTTTTTTAATTCTTTATTATATTTTTCTATAATTGCAACTTTTTTTGAACTAATTATTTTCAATTCAACAAAATTCAAAGATGAAATTTTGAAAAAAGTTAAATATAAACAAATTTAAAGATTAAATTATATAATTTAAGGTTGCAATTTAACTTTACTTACTGTTGCGCGTTTGATATTTATTTCAATATTTAATTCAATCGATGAATCTAGAACTTCAAGTTCAAATGTCGTACGCAAACCTGATGAGACACGATATTTAAATGTTTAAAAATATATAGATAAATATATTTACGGATATGTTCATACGACCAGTCTCTCGGTAATTGTGTGGTTGCTTCAATAAAGTGTATTTCAAATTTTTCTTGAGTAATAACATAAGTATACAATTGTGCTAGCACCGTCATGCATGGGAAATTACAGATTCCGCAATGTCACGTTCACGTAAAAGAGTGGGAAGAATCGCTTTCGAATCATTCTGCAATTGTAATTGTGTAGTTCGTACACAGTTCTCACCGGGAGTTCGAGTACTTCAGTAATAAATCTGGTCAGTCTTTCCAGATGGTTTTTTTCGCTTTTTCCATATACGACTTCCGCCATTCGCAAAGTTCCATTTGAGTTGAGAGGTGATAAAAAAGCTGATCGAAATTTATTTCTTGTTAATCTCTCAATTTTATTAATCATATTGTGTATCGTTATTATTAAAATATAAATCGTTGAAGAATTCAGTTGAAAACAAAACACACAATTCTGCGACACATTTCAAGAGCGTTCGAACATGCTCAACTTTCTCTTTTTCTTCGTCTTTCTTCGAAGATCACACACTTTATATTTTGTTCCTTAGAGTATCACACACTTTATATTTTGTTCCTTAGAGTATCACACACTTTATATTTTGTTCCTTAGAGTATCACACACTTTATATTTTATCTTTGATATTTTTACGAAATTGTGTGTAAAGAGACTTTTTTTCAGATCGTTTAAACGATCGTTCGAATAACAAGAACAAAATTGAACCTTTTTACAACGAATTTTAAGCTCGCGAAAGTTTTACAACCAGCAGATAAAGTTAGTAACATATTTGTAAAAAGATTTAGTGAGACTCTTTTAGCGCACAACTTTCCTGAACGATCCTATCTCGCTGCGAGATATTCTCACGTGTACACTTTCATTACTTATCAGCCATACATTGAACTTCCTGTCCGGAAGTAACTGGCAAGATTCTGCTCGCACATTGAAACACGTATCTACTTCCGCAAACATTTGCCAAACTTCTAAACACGATCATATTTTATTCTCGATTACGTCAGAACGCATAAAATCTGAAGATGAAATAACTATCCCGGTTTTGATTCAATTTCAAATTGTTGAACAAATATTGATGAATTTTGCGATAGAAAAACGGATCGAGTTTATCAAAAACGATTTGTTCTTTCAAGCGCAACAGCGAGAGATAATAGAAAACAATATGGGACAATTACTTCGTAGAATAAATAAATCGTTTTTTCAATAAAAAAGAAATACTTAGTTTATTTTTTTATCGCAAACTTCATCAAAACTTTTGCACTTATCCGATACGTACAAATTCATCGAAATTGCTTCAGTTTTGTGCGATCTGTTGTACAGCTTGCTTGAAATGGAACACATGCGTGTTCTCAGTAACAGCGCGAAAATTGTCACGACTTTTTTGATTTTGTATTCGTATATCACTGCGCGATAACACGGAATATAACGCGAAATATTTGACAGATCTCGCGTTGTGCCGCAATCCAAGTGAATACGCAATGTGTGCGTCCGCGATTACCGAAGAAAAGAAAGAGGAAAGTGATACACCGTCGATGTATGAGATGTACGAGGACTGGTTGAAGAACGGGCCGAAGTTGATGTTTGGCGAATTCCCACTTCTCATCGATATCTATCTCAACGATTCTGACGATTTCTTCATTCAGAAGGCCAAGGATGAATTACGGGAAACACCGGAAAATGTTGCCGAGAGCTTGAAAGAACTTCGAAAATTGCTCGCAGGTAATGAAAATACGCGTATATGTAATATAATTAGATTAAAGAAGAAGACAATTAAGTTAAGAAGACAATTAAACACAAACTCCAGTTACAAAAACAATTTTGATAATGTTTACAGTATTTGTACGTTGGCTCACACACTTCACATTACACACTAAGACTTATATACGTATATACACATAGTATTTGATTTGGTTTTGTTTTTTTATTAAAAAATAAACGCAATACAATACTTATTGACACTTATTCACGTGAACAATTCCTAACTGAGAAATCGTTCATCCGGTTTATATTGTCGCAACTAAAGTGCGAATGACAAAATATGTTTATTAATTGTGCCGTATGTTACAAAAGCAATCGAAATACTAACAATTGAAATTTAAAATTGTAATACATAGCGTGATAAGGAAACTTTATACGAGAAAGAGAACTCGTAATTCTGCATCGTCACTACAAAACTTTGAACTCTTGATTTTCTACACATCTAAAAAAATATTGGAGAAAACGTTCACGCTCCCAAATTTTGTTAAAATTTTGTACACAGTCTTTAGATGGAAAATAAATATCTTAGAAAAAGTTTTTGACTACTCTAAAGTGTTTTTGTGTCTTTTTTTTTTTAGCAGTTTTTCATATTTTCTCCGAATGAAGAGTTCTCTTGCGAAGAGAACTCTTACCGATTTCATTATGTATTTATACAACTATTTTTTAATAAGTCTTCCTCAACGTACCTCAAAATAAAAGTGATCGGTAAGGTGTAAAATTTTTTATGCAAAATTATATATCAAATAATGTAAAAAATTACAAATAGTTTTAATGTAAAAGTGAGCGAAAATAAGTTAAAGTCGATTTGTTTGTTTTTTGTTTTGCTTTATTAGAGGAATCTGATTTGATCTTACCGGACGATGATAGTTACTATATTATGTTTTTACGATGTTGCAAGTGGTATCCGAAAAGCGCATTTTCACGCGTAAGTACTAGATAAAAACGTATAAAATATGGTTAAAAGTATAAAGTATGGCTTCGAGATACTGTTAAGTTTCACTACTGTGACAATAAATTACATATCAAATATTACTGAATTATTATTATTATTTTATACAGATGAAAAGGTACTTTCACTTCCAACAGCAATATCCACATATATATAAAGACTTGTTGCCTAGTACAGCTAAACTGGCGTTATGCCACGGTTTACTTTATGCTCTGCCATTTCGTACCAACGACGGATGCAGAATATTGGTAGCAGAAGCCGGGAAACGATGGAAACCAAAGGAAGTATCACCAAACGAGTTATTCAAAGGTCTAATACTAAATTTATTCGTAGCCATGACGGAGCCCAAAACTCAGGTATGCTATAGAATATTTTTCTACATACTTTCTCATTATATGTACATACATACACATATACACATATTTATACACACAAAAAATATTTAGTAAATATTATATTAGTAATATTTTTATATATTAATACTTGTCAAGAATAGGGTTCATCGAAAAAAAAGATGATCCATGCAAATTAATCTTATGTGTACAGTTTCTCTCTTTTTCTTGTCCGAGAGATCAGTTAAATATACACAAAATCAATCAAATATACAAAAGTTTTACCGTCTTTTTCTCAGATAGCAGGTGGTCGTGCCATCTTAGATATGGATGGTTTAAGTTTGCATCACATCACGTATCTCACACCGAGCTTCGCGAAAATGATGGTGGACTTTATACAGAAATGTCTACCAGCTCGTCTCAAATCTATACATATCGTCAGACAATCGTTTGTTTTTAATATAGCATTCGGACTCTTTAAGCCATTTCTCGAGGTAAAGTTCCGCGAGTTATTTGTGCGAGTTAAATTATTATCGATTTTACACAACGTGACGATAAATAAATTTTACCTCTGTTCTGAGTGATATTATCGTTGTAATTTCAGTGTGTCGCACAATTTAGAGGAGGATCTTCTTTAATTTAACGTGATATTTTTTGCAGGAGAAATTACGCAAACGAATTTTTTTTCACGGCACAAATTTTGAGTCCCTAATGACTTCAATGAATACAAATAAAGAGACGCTGCTTAAGAAGCACGGTGGCGATCTGGAAATGCCCGAGGGACCGTATGGCGAGACTTATTGGAGATCAGTACTCTATTTAGAACCTTTTGTGAAAAGTAATCGTTTCTTTTTTTTACGTAACTCTAAAAAATCGTATATCTAATTTTATTGAGATACTAATGGAGCTCTATATTTTTTTCAGCCAAATACGGATACGTATCGGATAGCAGTAAAACATAATTACTGCTAATGATTGCGCGATCGTTATCATTAACGTCATCATGACGTTAAATGCATGACCATAAATGCAATTACACGAACACAGAAGATGCAATATGCATATTTGTGTGGGTGTTGTTTACATGTTTTTTTAATAAAATAAATGTATGTTTCGTTTATTGATATATGTATAAGAGAAGAACACCGAAATACAAAAAAAAGTGAATTTCTAGAAAACGTATTAGTGTGTGCAATTTCTAGCCTTGTACTATTGTATGTTCCGTACACATGTTTGCGTGAGTAAAAGATACAAACTATCAAGTCCTAGCATCCTAAACTAGCATCCTAGCAAGTTTTGTACATTAAGAGAGTTTATTAAAGTTAATGTTAGAAAGAACAATTGTTGTTAATGGAAAATATTGTAGTCGCAAAATTATAACCTTTCAAAAATCTGTTTAAAAAAAAATACATCCATAACACATATTAGAATTTTATTTATAAATAAAGTGATTTAAATACACTGACCATTCTAAGTACATTGGCTTTCTCGTCATTTGTTGACATTATTAAACGTTTATAATTTTATGTGACGTCTAATGGAGATTTTGTATTGAATATTGTTTTGTGTGAAATGTGATTGCCTACGTTTACAAATAAAATATCTACTACATGTAACAATTTAAAATATATTTAAATAGATATTTAAAATATCTACCACATATAATATTTTAAACTTGTAAAAATGCGATCGCAACTACTTTATATTACACAATGTTGCTAAATAATACACAAATAGCAAATGTGTTCATTTATTTACATATCTATAATTTATTTAATATTACATTATGTTCGTCAAATATTTCTCGTTAATGCGCAATTTCTTTTTATACTAAGAATATTTTTATTAAATACAATTAATCATATATATATTCATATATAAAAACAAAACTGCTCTAACGAGAACTACGTTTTGATATATCCCATATGTGTTGCGTGAGCAAAAAACTATTTTGATATAAAACTATCTATTGTTTTTCCATTCTCGAATTGATCAAGTCTATATGGAATGTAATAGTTGTATCTTGCGTGAAAGGGCAAAAGTTCTCAAATGCAATCATTTAAATTATAACAAAAACTATAACAAAAGAACAAAATGTAAAGAAACGAAAAAAGATAAGAAACCGTCTATGAGATGTGAACAAAAACAAAAACAAAATTTTGCAAGTGTTATATCTTTCTGTCAGATTCCGCGCGTAAATCCGATAACTACGTAAAACAAACTTCGAGAGAACACTTCTGTCTAATAATAAAATATGAGCTACACAGAAGTGAGCGAGGTCTGAATAATTTGCTCTTGATGAGCAAACCAAAACTGAATCGATAATAATTAGATAAAAAAATATATCATAGTTTGTAAAGTACAAGTTTTGATCGTTATCAGGACGAGATTGCTCCCTACTTCCCAGTATACCTAAGGTCCGAATTTTGAACTACAATAAAAAAAAGCAGTTAATGACAGAGAGGAATTATTTCTTCTTATAACCGTAGGAATTGATAGCTGCAACAGAGAAAGATTATTGTTTAGAACGCGCGAATGTGTTCACAGCAAAATTACATAACTAGATATGTTACACTACTTAAAAATCTCATTTAAATTTCATTTTCTACTTATTATTTAGTTCAATTAAATAACATGACACCGCTTTCTCTCCTTACCTTCGTATTCTTTGTCACACTGGACTAACAATTCGTACCATTCGGGTCCAGACACTGATATAATTTCTGCCGTACCGCCGTAACGCGCTGGCAAATGTTTCGGGGATAAATATTTGTGGAGCGATTTTCGATCAGTGCCGTGGAAAATTATCTGAGGAACAAAGATCAAGAAGAAGCAAATTTTTAAAATACACATAAAACACACATAGACATAAAAATAAGAACATTAACTCGATTAGAAAATTATTATTATAAATTATTTAATCAAAGATAAATTGTAAATTAACATTTTGCTTATTAATAACAATCAGTTTAACTCTCACCCTGCTCTTTAGCTTCTCCCGCAGGAAAGGCTTGAACAAAGCGAACACCATGTTAAACACATACGGCTGATTGATGACGTGTATATTTTTGATTCTCAGCGGCATCGCGTCCTGAAGCAGATCAACTATCCTTTTGGCGAACGGCGGTGTGAACTGCCACGTTTGCTGCAAAGTGAGACCGTCCATGTCGAAGATGACGACCGCACCGGCGATCTGCGAGGTAGGCTCCAGCATGGCAGCCTCCAGATATAAAACGCAGCCCTTATAGATCTCGTCGAGGCTGCACTTGTTGTGCTTCCACTTCTTGCCGAGCTCGAGTATCAACACGCGTCGGCCGTGCTGATCGCGATTCGGCAGCACGGTCAGAATGTTCTGCTCGAAGACGTTTCGCTCGTTGCTCGGTTTCAGATTTTCGTATATACTCGCGTGCTTTATCTTGAAACCATAATACTGCTTGATGAGTTTGCACGACTCTTCCGGATAGTATTTACACGGCCTCAGGAACCTGATCAGCCAGGCCTCGTTGTGCAGCGGAGACTTGAGATCAGTTTCGCCTGGTGAACGCGACGAGAGAAAGAGGTTCGAAATAAAATCACATCATTAGTTTAAGAGAATCAATACTTGAGAAATCTCACAAATCACGTTTGTTTTAAACGCTTTCTAAACACTATTGTATTTTTTATCCATTTTAAACGCTATATTACGAGTTTTGTTAATTGGCTCACCTGCCAGTAATTCTTTCAGACGTTCCATCGATTCCTTCTGCAACTCGGAACTTTCCCTGAGTTCCTTTCTGGCCACTTCCTGGATTTCTGCACAGGGAGGACCCAACTCGAACTGGAGCGTGAAGTCGCCGATCTTTAGCGACGGTAGTTCGGACAGGTCCGACAACAAAACATCTGAAAAAATAATAATACAATTATAATATACAAAGTAACATAAAAACTAGATTTTTCTTTAACAACAGATATACATTTTTCACAATCCTTGGTCAACTTTATTTAACACGTTCCATATCGTATACGTCCCACTCTAAACTTCCCGTTCAAGCCATTTAAAATTATCTCTATTAAATCGGAAGTTTTAAAAAAATTGTTTTGTATGTCTAATTATCAAAATACCTACGTAGCGCAGTTATCATATCGTTTACGCCCCACGCGACGTGTGACGATCATTTTTTCCGATCGTCAGCGCAAAGTCACCGAAAATCGATCCGACAAGAAACGTGTTAATTAATAAGTTAGTTAAATAATTGTGTTAATGTCGTTTTTACGAGAGAGAACGAAGTCATGCTGTCAGTATTTTAAATTATCACTGACGATGCAAGAAGGAAACTTCGCGAACATTTTTTATTTGTTTCTCGCTTTACATATTATTTCATCGTATTTGTCATGCTGTGTAGTAATAATTCTCCAAGAAGATTTAGCAAAAAAATTTATCAACTCCATAAACTCGATAACCCGACAAGAATAAATATGCACACATAATCAGTGACTAGTTGTCCTATTATATGCAATGAGTAATGCAATTGGCTTAATAACTCGCATATGTATATAGCGGTATAGAACTTCTCATTGTCGTGTCGCATTTCGTGAACAAAATCCTGGAAACGTGACTCACTCCTGTTATCGCTAACTTTCAACTCGGATAGTCGGCGTGTACTCGCGAAATTTGTATGCTAATTGTGTATGTCTATAACGAGTTTAAATATATATATAATATACACATTTGCTTAGAGCGTGCGCACGCGTTCGCTTTTGTGTGTATTTTTAACGTCGTCGCCACGTCACCGACGATCTCTCTCATTTTCTTCAATTGCTGTCACTCAGATAAAAAACAAAAAAAGAAACAATTTTATTCAATACTGATAAAAAAGCAAAAGCATCTTTATTAAGTATTTCTGTGTTTTTGTGATGTTTGTTTAAAAACTTAACTTAAAATATTTACGCATTGAGAAAAACAAAACGCACGCATATCCTGAGACTTTTGAACTTTCAAAAGTGCAATATTAAAGTCCTGAGACTTTAATATTGCATTTTCTTCTAACGCTATTTTTTTCACATCCTGTAAAAAATAAATTATGCCGTCGATGCGTTTATGCTAATTACACAATTATGGCACATGTTATAAAAGATGTTACATGTGTGTGTCCTTCGCACGATGATTAATGCGATCTGCGTTAAAAAAATTGTAACGCGTATCGAAGAACTTGTATTGACGTAATTCCTCCAGAGATATGAATTATTAATAATCAATAATATCGTCGCTAATATGATAATACACGTCGATACGCTCGATCAAAATCGATGGCTAAACAAAGGCAAATCATGGAGCGAATAAATCGAGTAATTTTGCTTTACAGTTTTTCATGTCTGCTTTTTACTCTTGTTTCCTCGAAATGCAACATTCCCCGAAACTTCTTGCGTGAAAAAAGCGTAACGCGACGATGTTACGAAAAATCTCCGCGAAACTAAAAATTTAATTTACTCAAATTTTTATAAAGAACGAGGTAATAATCGGCACGAAAGATAAAACGCATGAGTATAATGCACGAACATTTAGCGTCGGACTTTACACGTGCCTTTCGTATTGCTCGTTTCATTTTTTGTCGTTGTAAACTTTCGAATATGTTAGTACTACATATAAATATCTCATTTGTTTTCTCTCCGTTTAGTTCAACGCCGTTTCGGACAAATGAATTGTGTAGCACACAAGTACACGCGAATCAGATCGTATATGTACATACGTACGTGACAATTGCTATCAGTTTTCCTTATCGCGCGACGCATACGTTCTCGTTTAAATGCGCGTTGCTTAGTCGCGAAAGAAAACTGTTGTGTGTTCACTTTATCGGGTGTGCGAAATAAAATAAATGCGATTCACGTAAGCTTTGAACTCTCTTGCAACTCCGCGGCCGTGCAATTACGCAATCTTGAGAATTAAACGCGCTCGCAGAATATCGAATGTCACTATTAGAATAATTGCACGGTAAGATCGCCTCTCTTATTTGTCCGCGACGTTTTCGCTGCCCTCGCGACAAAAAAACGTGCGAATTAGCTCAGAATCTTAAACGCGGGGATTGCATCGCGGAATTACGACAACTCTCTCACGTTGCGATTCGATAACGCAAAAAACAAAAAAACGAGAGAGATAGAGAGTCAAAAAGAGAGAGAGAGAGAGAGAGAGAGGACCCATGAATCCCGCATATGTCGCGCGCGGAATAAATGCGGCGCACGTTGCAATTACGTGTCGAAAATAATAATTACCCGAAGACTTACCTCACAAGAACGTCCCATCCCTTCCCCTCTCCCGTTCCGTTTTTCCCCACACGCTATAATAGAAATTACGTAAAAGAGATTTAATAAGAAACACATCGAAACTACCGTGTGTATATCTGGCTGCTGTGTTACATTCGGCTCGTGTGTGACAAGTATGTGTTGACGAGTTTTTGATTCGATTTATAATTTTGCTGCAAACAAAATTTGTCGACAACCGTTGACAGCACGGTGCGCATACCGATAAAAAATATCGTAATTATAACGAAATGTTTATTTTTATATGTCAATACGTGCGTGTATTTTTATGAAAATCTCTTTAAGATAAAGCGCGATAACGTAGTCGATAATTTTCACTTGTGATAGAAAAAGAGAAGAGAAAAAACTCCGGTTGCAGAGAAGTATGTCGCGAGACTGTTAAATTTAATGTTTTCTGCGGCTGGAATTTCGACTTTTTTTATATAAACTATAATTGCATGTCGATCTCTCGTCTATACAAAGTGTTCTCTCTCTTAATGCAGAAATAGAAAAATGTTTCTTACTCTAAATAGAATTAAGATATGCTGTAAAAGTTGTGACAATTGTTCGAAAATTTGTTGCGGCTTTTTTTCGAAGTAGCAGTATTTCAGAGCACAAACTATGTATTTTGCTTTCGTACGGATAACATACATAATTTACTGCTTTACATAACGTGAGAAATGCAAAGAAAGACCGACCTTCACCGACGCAATTTCATAATTATACTCCTTCTCAATATTTCAAAATTCCACGAATTAAACGTTATATTGGTTCATTGCATATTAATAAGATTACTCTACTTTTTTCGTGGAAAAGAACTGAAAGTAGATAAACGCTTAGACAAAAAGTAACAAAGAACGCAACAAGCCTAAGAAGAATAATTCTGAACGTGCCGAAGACAAATGTGAAAGTTCAACTTCGAACGTGATTATTACCAGTTTCGATGAGATTTCTCAACACAATTTCACACTTAATGAATTTTAATTAATGTTCAACCGCACACAAAACAAGTTCTGTTTGCACACAAAACGAGATATGCAAACGGCAGTGTCGAACGCTCGCGGCAATGAGAAATCCTGCTTAGGAAGTAAATATATTTGTCATTTCTCGTAAATAAACAAAACTTAAAAAAAAAACAGAAGATTCCGTAGAGACATTCGGTTGCTGAGTCGTGTGGAGATGCTTTGACATGAATGTACACATAAAAGTTGCGTGAAAAAACAATTCGCGATACTAAAATCCAACCTATGTAAGATCCAGGATATGCTTCTCTTATTAAGAGATTTGCGTGTAATGTTTTTTTTTTTTTATCTCAGATAAAATGCGATTTTTTTTATTTCATTGTTATAGTTGAATCTCATGGCGCCGCCATGACATCACGAGATTGATTGATACTCTTTTGTTTGCCGCGCGACAAAAATAAATGGCAACGGAATATAAAATATAAATTATTAACTTTTCGAAAAAATATCACACATCCGTAATTAATTACTTGTTAGATCGCGTCGAGTTTAATTTTTGTACACAACAGATTTTTTTTTTTTAATAATCTGTTTAAGAAACACGCTCACATCAAACACAAAAAATACTTTAAAACTTGCCTGACGGAATTGTTTGAGATTAAATGCAAATTAAGCGGGAAATTTTGTTTCAAGTGAAACAACTACAGCTAATTATTTCACAGATTTGAGCACCATTTCGTCTTTTAGTGCACATTATGTGTGGAGATAATTGGATACGATATTTTTTGTACACTTCTCCGTAGGAAATTTTGTATTTTCTATTTTATTGCGATTTTTTTGAATTTTACACACATACGTCACTCTTTTCTTTTACAACGACAAAAACAAGATTTATTAGTTTTATCCGTGCCACAGGGATATTCAGGAATGTTTTTTCGTTAACTCTGTTGGAAATTCAAATTATACTTTTGGTCTAAAAGTAAGAACTTAATTTAAATTGATCTTTGCTCAGTCACGAGACAGAGAAAGGATAAAAATAATTTACTCTTTCTTATTTCGGAATTTTAATCCCTTGACATATAAAATTGTCTCGTATAAATCATGTGTTTCTTGTGCATTGTAAACATTGACGTCTGAGACGCGCGCAGATTAAGATTTTATTAATTGGATGCTAATAAGCAATACAGTGTTAACCCATAAAAAATGAAATATTGAGATATTTATGTAATGTGCTTCTTTAGCTATCAAAGAACGTTTTTCAATAGTGTTTTTAAAAACTTAAATGTTTTAAGGCGTAATTTACTCAAGATAGCGATATGGGTTGATACTGTATTGCTTATTAGCGTCGAATTTCTTGGTTATTGGTATTATGATATTTAGCAATGTATATATAAATATTACGTTCTTTGTTAATGACATAAATGTCAAATTGAAAAATAAATAGTATTTCATCGAATTTCATCTAATTCGTACATGTCAGAAATTAAAAGAAGTACGACTAATTTGTAACTATCTTTAATCTCATAAAACAATTGATTATATATTTTTTTTCTTTGTTATTTTACATTTGTCTGTATATAGATGTGTATTAATTATGTATGTATTAATATATATAATTATAATTAACACTTTCTCAATTTTATTTTTATGCAGCACAGTTTTTTTCTTTCTGTTTCTCTCTTTTTCTATCTCTAGTCTAGTATATCATAAAAATTTACACATTATGCGATAAGTTTTACTAATATTTAGAATTGTGATGAATTAAACTTACACATAATAACTACATAACAGTGAAGACATTTTGCAGAAAAATTTATCTATTTGTTGAACTAATTTACAGCGTGAAGTTATTGAAAGATACGGAGTGCAAAAAGTCGAAGAAACGTTTCTTGGAACAGTTGAAGGAGATCACAAGAAAGTAACAAATTATAAAAAGATTTATGATTAGAATTGTTGTGTTGAATAATTTACAGCACAAGATCACAATTATACTTTGTTTTTTTGTTCATAAACTCAGCTGCATTAAATGAACTGTAATACTTTACGGTTCAAGGATTCATCACAAGAACATTCATATTCTTCGTGTTTTGTAAAGTTTCGATTAACAAACGAGTTGGCAGAAACAAGTTCTTGAATCTTACATAAATTATTTATATGCGATCGTATATCATCTCTTAAATTACAGAGATTAAAAAAAAAAGTTATGTGATTTGCGTGGTGTAGAAAATTATTTAGTTGATAAAAATTGTTAATTGTTAATTGTTTGTTGATAGAAATTACGATTACGTAGTCACAACGTAACACTTTTGTAGACACAGTTTGTTTTATTATATTAGCATTAATTAAAACTGTTTGCAATGTTTATATATGTAGTTTTTTTTATTTATTAAAATTTATCTCTCATGTATATTACTTTGTTGAAATAAAATAATGATAACTTGTTTATATATAAAATTAATGTCAAAAATGTATGCAAAGTTTATAAATTCTTGCCATTTTGAAATAAATAAGATACATTATAAGTTTAATGAATTTATATGTTTGTACGTTTTTATTGGCAACGTATGTTTACAAATAATTTTATGCAATTGTAACATCTGTGTAAGTTTTGTCACTCACGAAACTAGAGTAATTAATACGCGATCAGAATCTTTCACACACCGAAGTTACATAACAAATAGCTTTGCAATATCGCGGTAATCGGCAATTGCAGTACGTTTCTGTTATAAATTGCTTAAGTGTCACGTAATGATATCACAAACAATTTTTTTCGCACTTGACAAAGAACGTGTATGCGCGAACGACGTGATACAATGACGATTGAGAATTTCAAAAATTTATAAAATAAAACTTTACTTACAATCGATAAGCAACATTATCGCAACAAAGAATTTATCATCGATATATTTACGTATGTGAATATATAAACGACACACACTTTGGCGCAACGCGCGCGAAACGATCGAGCAATGCACGCGTTCGAAAAACGAATGAAAATGCGTGCGTTGCTCGGTCGTTCACCTATCTCTTACCTACACTCTGACGTATACTAGGCTTAGAAAGTATTTGCCGACAGCATGTTGTGTCGTTGATTTAGTTCCATTCAGACTCGCGTAATGTAGGTCACAATTATATCAATATATTTGTATTTTACATCGCAAAGGTGTCGACATTGAATAGTCAAAAGTTTTCCGTGTGATGAAGTTGTGATAATAAAATTGCGATAAAATGTGTGTGTGTGCGTGTTTGTTGCAAACTTATGTATAATAAACATCTATATGAGAAGCTGCACGACTACAAGAATTTTTGCACGTAAATGAAACGGTGTTAAACAGCATATGTGTTTTCAATTATTGAAGTGTACTCACTCGGTATTATCGGACTCATGTTGATAATCTGTTGCACTCGGTCAGTTGCGGAAACAAAATCACAAGCGAGATTTTCGGATATGCATCCGGACGATCTAAGCGGCGTCGAAAAGAAACGGAAAATGTAGTCGGCATCGCATCGCAGTCCATTCTTATACGCCGTACTGTTCAAGGTCAATACGCGGTTCCGTCAAGCACAAGATTCTTTCCATCGCACGCGAACGTGACTTACGTGTAATTCTATTGCTTGCCGCTGTTTCTTTGTGGTGGATAGACAGACGGGAAACGCTGACCCGCACGCAGATAAATACAATGAAGGTTCGGTGACGCGACCAATTAATAAACCGCACGGTTCAGACGAAATGCACACGTGACATTACATATATATATCAATATCCCATTATATATATATATATATATATATATATATTCCATTTGCGGTTTGACAATCAAGTGATGAGATTATTGACGTATTGAGTTTCGTGCGTGTAATTCATATCACAATGATACGGAACGATTCACATTTGCATAATGTTTGCATAAAAATTTAGATTCACATAGAGATTTGCTTCGGTTATTATATAAAATCAAAAATATGTGCTGGGTGTATGCAATTATTTATTGTCTTTCTTTTAAACGTGTAAATTAGTACACATGAGGATTTGAATTACATTCGAAAATTTCTAAACTTATGCACAATAAATATATCAGAAGCTGCACGCTGATTACAAGAATAAAAATAATTATACGGTCCATAACTCTCTATAAGACCTTGTAACTTTGAAGTCACATACTGATACACCGATATTCTTTTAGTCTAATTTAATTTAATTACGCGTCTTCTTCTGTCATCTCTCCTTGATAACCATTGTTTATATCACAATTGTCAAAACAAAATTAACACCTTTGAAAATTGTAAATTTAATATTAATTTATATCTGGAGGTTTTGATAATATTTTTTGCTAGTTTCACTTTACATAAATTTGTTTCTACTTATGAAACAATTTGAATTTTAAAAAATTAAGCAACATGTCACCAAAATAAAACATTAAATATTTAAAGAAAAAACTTATAGATGTGTGACTTTTGGAATATAATTAAATTCTATCGTTTATTTCTCCAGATTAGTGTATAACAGACAATTGGAAAGAAAATCTATTTCTCAAAGAAATATTTTTTTAGGAGAACCTCGAAGTGTTTAACAAGTGAAATTAATTTCGTGCAATTTATTTTTAATGACTGATTTCCGTCTGTTATACAACAAAACCGAAACGAAAGAAAAACAATCAGACATGATAGTAACATCTAGAATGATCTATTGTCATGTGCTTTGTTTTATGAATAATAAAACATTTGACCTGAATGGGTTATATGGCATTGCAATTGCTATTTATTTATAATGTATCTTTTGATGTATTACCCACTGGCGACGTAAATAATTCATAGCACAACAATTATGCGCTAGCGCGATAAAATTAACTGTATTTGTCAAGATTTTTGCTATCGAAATTAAATATAATACACTTGTGTATCTCTCTATATAATTTTAGAATAAAATTATATAACATATACGCACAAGCAAACGCGAGATCAAAAATCTATCGAATAATCTCGATGTAATGAGAGAATTGTTTTTTTTTCGCACATAGTTATATACAATATAGTTACAATATAGTTACAATAATTGCTTACCTTGCGGGGCTTTTATCATCAGCTTTTCGACTGTCATTTTCAAATAGAAGCCCAAGTTGATCCAAGTAAAACAAAATTTAATTGGTCACTTTGCACTGATCAGATTGTATATATAGTATACGACTTTTACGAGTCGAAATCTCCGACTGAAATGCGACGTCTCCGAGTTGCACATGTTTATTTAAACGCTGGCGTTTCGATACGACTTTTAACGCACTACGGCGATATAACTGTCAACGTATTTATACACTGATTTTCATTAACTCTGAATTTTTCTTGGTTTACAAGTTATAATTTGTTTTATAACTTGAAGTGAAGATCAATTATCTTCAAAGATCTGCAAAAAAAAGATAAATTATTGTTTTCATAAAGTATAATTATTGTGAATTGACGTCGATGCCAGAAGAAAAATATTTTCTCGCACATTTCATACTTCTTACTTTTTGATAATTTATAAAAACTTTTCTACACATCTTTGATACTAGAAGAACTTGGAATTTTTTCAGGCTATAAGAATTATACGAGAGAGAAGCCATCTTATTAAACGCGATAAAAAAAAGAAAATTATGCATAAGGCAGATGTAAAAAAGAAATATGATATAAAAATATGTATAATTACTTATACCTACGATTTATCACAAAAAAAAAAACGAAACAAATCTCAGAACGATAAAAGGATTTATAGATACAGTTCGTATATCACGGTTGTTTATTATTTTTTTTAGCGCTATTTAAGCAAATTGCGCAGAACCAGATCGATTTATCTTTTTTTCTCTTGCGCTCGATTAATACACGTGTAATTATGTTTGTAACGTGGTCAAGATAGAAAGAAATAATTAGTGACTAAGTAAAATAAATCTAAAGATCAGATATATGCTTATAATGCTTGCTTGTCTGAGGTAGACTTAAACGTCTTTGAGGAAGTAGAGATTGAGATTTTCGTCGTGATAAACATCAAGATAAAAAACATCATCTTCATGCGTTAGCATAACAAAGAGATAAGTATATAAGTAATAAAGATAAGTATATAAGTAATAAAGTTTTGAAAATAATTACAATACTGATCAATAACGATTCGATCAATAGTAAAGTAAATCTAAAATTTTTTACGTTTTTTGAAACAAGTTCTTTCTGTTAAACGTTGTGATTATAGCCATTTGGTTTTTGCTTTGACAGAAATCAATGTGCGCTTCCGGTTGAATTCTTTATCAGATTTGCGCAACGAGGTGCTTTTATTTTTATACGCACTTACATCTTTTCTTTTTAGCAAAGTTTATTTAAATGCAGAACATTAATTTTAATTTATCACAGAAGAAAATTAAAACATGCTAACATATGCAAGTTATGCCCGGTTATATTTATTTTTAAAAACTCACGATGAGGCGTGATGTTTCCTAGATGGTTGTTCGAGAAACGCAAAATATTATATCTATGATTTTAACAATCTCAGCAATACATTCCTTTGTGTGTCAATTTGCAAACACACTTAGTGAACACATAAAATGTTGTTTAATTATTTTGAGAATACACAGATAACAGATGAGCAAAAGTTTAACCAAGAAAGATTACAGCAACATAATTGCGAAAAAAATTGATTTCACAAAGCGTCGGCAAAGTGTTATCGAAAAAAAAACATTTAATGAAACTTTTACAGATATTCAAGATATATCTACAAGCATCATCAACTTTGTATCTCGAAGCGTGCGTTTATAAACGCGCGTCAGAGTTGACGAAGAAAAAACGTGTCACAGAAACGTCACGAACGTGCGAAGTGCGGGATCTAAAGAAAAAGAAAATCAAACGATTTATCGCCCGGGCGTATTAAATCGGACGTTGATCCGCGAACGGCGGCGAAATCCATTAGCAACCTCGTTGTCGCGTCGTGTAAAAGGCGAGATCGTTCGATTTGCGACGACACGCGTACATGTAAATGTAACGTACTCACGCGCGTGTGCGTTTACAATCCTGATTCCCAGCGGCGGTGTGTTTTGTGTCTCGTGCAAACACACATCGGCCGAAGCATGTCCGATCAAGCGCGCTTCCGACTCGAGGTAAATTTAAGCGTGAGGCATTATCCTGATTCCCAGTCTCGGCGATTTCCCTTTCTACAGGTGTAGAAAGGTGTTCGATAGCTTTGCGTCGTTCAGTGAGAGTTCATGCGTAGGAATTACATAATCGCGTCTTTAAACGTGTTTATATACGCCGGTCTATACGACTCGTGTCTAGTCTGTACTACTAGACGCGCGCCGGCTTTATTTAGCGTTTGCATCAGAGATCACACGTCCAAAAAAACCGAACGTAACTCTCTCTTTCGAACTGAATTATCTCGTGCACGAAGAATGAATGTTTCTTTTGCGTGAATGGAAATACGAAGTTTTCGTCCAACGACGCGATAAAGGAGAAAGATGAAAGAACGCAAGATTGATTTTGCATCTTGTTTTAAAGAATTAGACTTGTTTGATCGTTACCCCGAAAAGAAAAACGCGTCTTTTTGCAAGTTTGATTGGAATAGAAATGTTTTTTCTTATTGTCACAAAATTTTCAGCGAGACACCACCAGCGTGCAATGAGGTCGCGATTGTCTCTGTATTTCCTTCCGTAAATAGCCGCGTAAACTCATCGCGCGATGATGCACGTAGCTTATCATCAAGATTGCACGCGAGTCTTTCTTCCTGTTTTGTCTCTCTCTTCACTGCAGAAGCTTTCATGGAGAGTTAATGTTCTCATTAAAAACTACCCGTCTCTCTCTCTCTCTCTCTCTCTCTCTTTCTCTCTCTTTCTGAGAATGTTATCTTCACAAGTCGCGGCGTGTAGCTTTCTGTGTCTTTTGCTCTCTCTTTTTGTTATGAAACTGCTATTCATTAAGTTGGACCGTGAGTATACGCCTCCGTCGTTGTTGTCGTGCGACAAGTAAAATTTTGCTACATCTGAAATTTCTCTTTCTCTCATAATCCACTCGTGTAACACAAAGATTCTTGTAACAAAATTTTGTCTTCAAAACGTCTGGGTCGTTTTGTCTTTTTTCATTTCGGAACGAATAGAAAAATAAACACGCGGAGCAAATCGGAATAAGCGATGACAAGAAAGAAAGAATCTAGTTAAATTCACGTATCTGAATGTAAGTGATTCGCTGTTATTTGTTATACTTTGTATTTTTTATTTCAACCTTTTTTTTATTAATAGATACCTTTTATTTATTGATAGATATAAAATATCACTTCCTCTCGGAATTGAGAAACGAACCAGCTCTCTAGCGAAACCAACTCTCGATTGCGAAAGCTGAATTACAAGTCAAATAAACAGTTGTTTTGTTTTTTTATTTATTTCTTTCCTTTTTTTTTATCGAGACTTGCTGACGAGAAGTCAACGTTCCAATCAGCTGTCTTGCTGGCGAGAGATGTAAATTTCAACGAGTTTCTTCCAATTCAAAAAAAAACAAACTTCAAGTTCGACTAGGACCAATCTTGATTCAATCACGAGTGCTCGATCATTCGTGACGCGTCTGTATGCTAGGCTGACAAATCACTTCGGATAGATAACTCAACCGTGTGTAACTTCGCGTTAGAATAAGAATTGATCAAAGTGAAATGCGCGCAAAGAGATAATGGTTCAATTAAAATGAAAATGCAGAAGCGCGTTTCATGATCCGTGACACCGTGATCGAGGCGTATTTCCGATTGTTAATCGGATAATTTTTTTTTTTTTTTTTTTGTTCCGTCTCGGACTCGCGATTTTATTATTGTATCGATTCCCGCCGAGTTATGATTGCCAGATCGATAACACATTATATATAGCTCGCAGTAGAAAGTAGCGCAACCCGAGCTCGAACGATCAAAAGGTACTTCGCGTACTACTACGGTAGTTTGTTTTCCCGCGCAACGCGTCTCAACGAAATCGTGTGTGTCAGTGACATTCACGATTCAATGATCCTGTGAGCGAAATCGTTTTCGCGGTGATTTGATGCCGAGATATTTTGCCGGAAGTAGTACTGTATATACTGTTAAAAATTCCGGTGATATCTTGCCGGCAACGCGCTGTGTGCGCGTGTGATCTCGAGAAGTTTCTTCTGGAAATTTCAGTCTAGTATAAAGTTTTATTATATTGTTATTATGTTATATACGCGCAAATGTTTTTTTTTATTGTACAGTAACCTAACATATTTTAATACATGTGATTGTTTACCGTAAAAAAAAAAAAATACTGCCAACAAACAAATAAGTAAGTAAGTTTTATTATAGTTTTGATATTATTATATTTAAATGTATTTATTTGTGTGATATTGTTATTCTTAATTAATTATTTATCTTGTTAAAATGAAGTAATTACACTTGTTACACTTCCGTATAAAATCTAATGATTACAAAAATCATCGCGACAGTGTAAATATATTATTTATAGCGTTAATAGCCTTGCAAATTGTGACAATCGCGTTTCGCTATATATAATCGTTGTTTAAGTTTTCATTTATCAATAGATACAATGCGCAAAATTCATTTATCAATAGATACGATGCAAAACATGCACACAGATCGCGTGCGTCAAATCTAATTACAGTGAGATTAATGAGACGATCTCGTTTCGCGATTAATAAGTGTTGTCGTCGCGATCAATCATACTTCTACGTTCGGATAGCATTTCCAATTAATTAGTCATTATCATAAAATCTCTAGAAAAGTTATCGGTTTTATGTTTATTATTTACATTAGAGTCTCGCAATAGTTATTCGATGTGCAGTTAGAGAGCGAAGAAGTTCTCATTGATATCTCTTTATAAATCACTCTTATAAGATAATACATTTTTTTTTCTTATTTCTATTTCCGTTTAGTTCGTCTATTGCGTTTACACATTACATCAAAGTAAAGATAAGACGATTTTGCAAGTAAAAACATTACGTAACATCAATATTTTGCGGCAAAATGAGGTTTACTTACGCGCGTTCGCGATCTTATACTGTGTACACAGGCCCGCATCAAGACGATGACGACGACGATGACGACGACGATGATGACGATCGCTGGATGGACATACGCGATGCGCGAATAACTACAACCGGTACTCGCGAGGAGATACTCGCCGAGTTCTCCAGGAAGCGTCTGGACCGGTCGGAGTTCATATGACGACCCTTCCAACGCGCTTTCGGTGGAAAGGCGATTGTACTCACGGCGGTCATGCAACTTTCTCGTTGTCGTAGAATCGTAGGTGCGGAAGAGGTCGGAAAGTAACCAGACTTGCTTGTAGTCGGTTGCACATCGGTCAGTATTTGCAGGATCGCTGTTCGGTAAGGATCGCGCAATCTGGTTCACGATCCCGTCCGCTTCCACGTATATTACAGACGCTCGGCAGACTCCTCTTTTCCAGTGAGTTGTCATCTATTTGCAATTCGCGAGCCAAGATTTGAAATTTCAATCGCGTTTCACAGTCTCGTCTCGTTCTCTCCGTAACGTTATTAACAATTGCGCCCGATTTTATTTGCAATTTAAATTTTTGACCAAAGCTTCGTGAATTTTAATTTTTACAATGTTAATTTTACAATCTTGTTTTTCCGAGAAACAATGTTTTCTTCAATGCGTTTATAAAGAGAATGATATACAGAGAATAATATGATGGTAACGTTTGGTGTCAAATAACTTCTGCATACATTTGCATATAAGTTTTGTACCTATGTATGTAAGAACTTTTATTGTCTAATCTTATGAAGAAAAAACCAAGTGGAAATAACTATGACGGCGCTTTTCGACCTTGGTCTCGGCGCGTTTTTTTATTTGCTGAAATCATTGTGAGAGAATCAGTAAAATGCGTAAAAAAATGAGAAAGAATCGGTCAAAATTTATAAGTGAGCGAAAAGTATTGAGCAAAAAGTACAAAAAGCATCACGTAATATCGTCTATAAATAATCTCCGCAAAAACTACGTCCTTCGTTTGTTACTCGGCAATTACATAACTCTGTTGCAATTTGTCGTAATATAATTAACATAATTTGCAATAAATAATGAGAAGAAAGAATGACCATGAAATTAACGTGACAGACACCGACTTTGACATTATAGAGATCGCAATATGTTTTTGTGTGTACAAATTTATATTTAGAAATGTTAACTGATTGATATTTAAAATTGATTAGAACATTTGTTTATAAGTCAAGTTAATAAAAGCAACTTATTTCATTATATATTTTAATATCTTAATATTAAGGAATTATTTTAATTATAAAAATGATATTAGAGTGAGAATAACGATTGTAAAAAGATTTTAAGTGTAAATAAGATTTAGTATCGGGAAGATTATTTAAAAATTTAAATTAGTTTAATTTCCTCGAAAGTATAAGAGTTATCAAAATATTTAAGTTAATATTTCATAATTTTTTTTTTTTGATATTTAAATTATAACAATGCTAACAAATTATTTTAACATTTAGAATAAATTACGTTACTTTAACAACATGACAAAAATAAACAGACTTCTAAGAAAAGTGTTTTACGTCAAAAACTTTTTGATACTTGAATAACTGACGCAAATAAAGTAAAAAAAAAAGAGAAAAACATCAGATTTAAATAAAAATTATAAATAACATAATAAGATAAAAAAACAAAACTGACCTCTATGAGAGGTCGTACGTTTTAATTTAAATTTTCCGACTTAGACACGCACACACACAAACACTATGTAAATAAGATAATTAATTCAACACTGTTCGAGATCGAAATATAAGCATAAAAACATTTAATGTTGTTTTCACAACTTGTTCAGAGAGAAGATATCAAAAGCGAGTAAAAAAAGCTCAAAAAACTCTCGCGCAAAAAAAATCCCTGTGCGGTAGTCTGACACTTATGAACGTTACGCGCGAGCAGATGTAGTTGCATATTGACAGGCGTCACATCGAAATCACAATCTCGAGAATTTCTCAGGATCGAGAGATTGAGCGAAACAGAATTTCGGTCATTACTTTTGTCAAAGATAAAAAATAATGCAATTTTTTCATTCAGTTGCTCATTTCTTGCCGCAAGAGAAGATCCGGCGTGTCTTCGTAGAAATATAGTTTTTTGCTCGACGAACGTACCGAACCTCATCGGCACGACTTTTTTACAGAGCGATTTATCATGCTTTCAAAGCTTGAAAGATTCCAGCCTTACCCACAAACGTAAAACCCAATTATGATTGTCGATATGCGACGCTCGAAAAAACAATTTATGCATAACAAAATTACAATTACTACTTTTACTCGAGAATATTAAAATCGTTATTTCAAATTGTGTTTTTTCAAAAAAATGTTCCAAAAAAGAAAACAAATAGCAACAACACATTCACGATAATCGTGACTTGTGTCACAGCGACATTAGCGCAGTTTTTCTTGCAATTAAAAAAAAAACTACGTATATATTGGGAAATCGTCGACGCATTAAACACAAAATGCTTCAAAACTTTCTAAACCGAAAACATGTTTGCTTTATCGTTTCTTAGATATAATGTTGTAACATCGGTATTATACACACTTACACACACACACACAGAGTTGCGCGCTCCACTTTCAGTTCGGTACAATGTGCATTCTTTGATGGTTCGTGAACGAGAGTCAGTGATGAATGCACGTAATTTGCTGACGCAATACTGAATAATTCTCGAGGACTGTAAATTCTTGATGACCGTCGATTGAAAAGTAAAATGTGCGCAACCAGACACACGCGGCAACGTGTTACCGTGTTATTAACTGTCAAGCTGAACAGAGAAAGCGTCAACATGTAGCGTGATACTTAGTTAAATTACATCAGCGAATTACATCGTTCCATTATCGAGCGATTCTCGGCACGAAATATCATGATCGATCACGTTTCGTTGCAACAAAATCGACGTGCGATTTTAACAATACCGCGCGCAGAGACACGTAGACATCTTTTGTGCGCAGTTCGTGTGTGTTCCCGAAGCACTGCTCGACACCAAACGTGTTTTGACGAGACATTTCGCGTTTTACAATGTGACTTTTGAGTCACGAATTGAATTTTGATACGATCGGAGATTGTATAAATTCCTATTAAATCCTTTTCATTTCCATCCGCTTATTTTTTGCACGACGCGGCGATAATTGATCCCGATCGATCAATTCTCTATTGATCGACAAAGAATAGACGTCTTTGTTCGATGACGAATTCGGTGCGTCACGGCGCATGAATAAACAATAGGGGCGTTTAAGCAAAATCTGGTCAAATATCGGAGTTTCAGATGTAAATTATTGACAAACAACAAACTCATTGTTCGTTAAGTTTTTTCGAACGCACTCGAGGAAAATGATGACGACGCACGAATTTGCGAAATTTTAATTAACGCACTTACAAAATCTGCACGCTTACGGAGCGTTGCGCGCGAAGAGGATTTTATTATTCTCGTTTTCTAGAATTATATGTCGCGTGAAAGTTTTTCTCCGATTTTTGTAAAATATTCACGTTATATAGATGCGGTTCGAAACCCGTTCCGCGCGCGCAAGCGATCGCATTATACTGTATGTATATATCTACATCAAGCAGTTGTTAGTGAAAGCGCTGGACTGTGCACAGATGCAACAGGGTGACCCTGACATATTTCGCAATAGCACGCCAATACTAGTGCACCTTGCAAGGTGCAATATATATCGGCGGTCAGTAAACGGAAAAAAAAAAAAAACAGATTGCTAGAATAAAGCAAGAAGAATTAGTTACCATATGGTCATCGAGAAAAATTTGCTTTCGTCGACGAAACAAAAATTCAGAAAATCCAACAATTTTTTCTCGCCGATTCTCTTACGTACGCGATGAAAAACGCGCTGCTTTTTGATCGTATCCGCCGTTCTTCCTAAATTTGCGGTCTAAAGTGCCAGACCGCTATGTACAGGCAGTCACGTTCGAGCCGAGCGCAATTCTGCTGAAAACCGCATTATTACACCGTGTGACTTTTCACTGTTGCGGCACAATGAATGACTTCATCGGTTCTGTTGTTCACATCGCTACACACACCCACACACGTGAACGCGTGTGTACCGACGAGTACATTGCAACTTATGATTATAAGCAGAGACGTAACGTTGTGCGTATAATGAGGTTTCTCAAAGGTAACAAGCACGCTGAGTAACTTCTGGGGTTGCGTTAGACACGTCGGTAGCACGGATTAGCCTCGGAAAATGTGTACAGACTTTCAATAAAATCTCGCATACCCGATACTCTTCGCTCAGTTTCTAGAAGGAGTGGATTTATGTTGCGCGATTTTTGTATCGTGCGCGCTTGATGGATTTTGCAAAAGATTCCACTTTGTAAATCTCGGTGATGTAGTTGAAGTGTCGTGAGTGTATATACGCGCGCGCGCGAATACTCGCGCTAAAAACTTCCATTCGTTGCCGTTGTACAGTATTTTGTGAAGTTTTTCAATTATGCAGGTTTGTTTAACGATATATATTTGACCATGGTTTTTCTTTTTGTAACAAATACCAATGTTCGTGACAACATTAAATATCAGAAGACAATATTTTTATATTATTAGACTTTTAAAATTACACAAATATTTTTTTATTAAATTTCATATTTAAAAATTATCGAGTATCCATTTTCTCTCTTTCTGTCTCTCTTCTTTAGACGCACACATAAAATCAAAATTTGTATCAGAACAATTAACAATAGAAAAAACAAAGTGAAATGATCCGTTACATAAATAATGTTGCTCGACAGATAAACAATTACTATGCGTAAACTATGAAAGGAGATTGTAAGAAATGTCAGCTGAAAAAGTCTAGGAATTGAAAAATGTTTTTTTTTTTTTTTTTTTTTTTTTTTTGTTAATTACATACATTTGCGACGCTCGCATCTGGCTTCGAAGTTAACGCACCAATAACTTTGTGAACTGTCTGTTGGCTCCTTACCCTCACACGAAAGTTTTCAACCGACAGGTGAGGGATAAGATCGGCGGGTAGGGAGAAAATTTGTCTTGCGAGTCGCATGTCAAGTCTGGCCTCTCACAACGAGGTGTACCGTGTAACCAGTTGCATCATCGCCACGATTGGCACGGCGAGCAAACAGTATTCTGTTGAATCTCGTAAAAATCTACGTCACTCATTTAAACATTTTGTAGAAAATAATCTTTCCTGTTGACGTGAATGTAAAGAATTGATGTGTGCTTTAAATTAAACAGAGAAAGAGACAAAAAAAAAGTATCACACTTTACAGAGTTGCTGATTCAACTTTGCAAAAAAAAAACGTTATGTAAATTACTTTACAATATTATGTATATGAGTAGACAGAAATACACAATATGACGGAAGCAAGAAAAAAAAGAGTAATCATGGTATGAAACACTCGCTCAACACTTCAATTTTTTGCAACTAATATATCGATCAGACAGAAGATGAAACTAGTGTGTTATATAGTTTTCAATCGCGTCATTACACAAATTGCGTTTCGCGGAATATGCGCGAAGCGCGTTTTCAAACCATGTAAGACCTGATCTGAAACAATGTGTTTCTTCGGCAAGTGCGTTCATTAAGATTTAAAGTACGTATTAATCTCGTTACGCGTTTCTCGTGAAAAAAATTACTAGTACCGAGACACGCAGGAAGAGGAATTGATGCAACAAACAAAATAGCAACCGGACGTTGGTTTTGAACGGCAAAAAAGGCGTGTTTTATGAAGGTGCTGGTTATTGCGCAACGAAATCATGAAGATAATACACAATTATTATATTGCGTTTCGCTCAAAAAAAACAGCTAGGTTTTTTTACGGTAACACACTATGACGCATCTGCACATCACGATCGCAATTGACATCGCGATACAGGAACGTTAAAAAAAAAACATTACAATTTATTTAATCTATTTTACTTGTAATTTTTGTTTTTTTTTTGCAAACGCCGCGAGTATGTTAATTCAAAAGATTAATTTTTTCAGAAAAAAAAAAATTGATGAGTACCTCGCATATGTATGAGACATCTTTGCGAGTAAATTTGCAACGCGTATTATTATGCAAATGTATTCAAGATATACATGTTTTGCAATGGTTGATAATTAGCAAATTCACGTTTGCACTTTGTATTATTCTCAAAGATCGATTCTAAACCTCTCGAACTTTGCGTTCTTGCAAATAAACAATTTCGATTTGCACATCGCATTCTTAACAAAAAAAAAAAAAACGTTTTTTTCTCCATGATCATGAATGTTTCAAGAAGACGTTTAAAAAACCAAATCTTTCGCTTCGCCACGTGCGGCGCCTAAACACGCGCTGTCACAACGTACACATACGCAGACACACGTATACGCACATGAATATCCGACTTCTTAGCGAACATGTAACGTGTGTATGAAGACCGGTAGAAGGAGGTTATCTAGTAAAACTGGAGGCAGACCGCCGACCGATGGTTGTGCGAGTGCCGACGCGATTCGCGACTGAATGACAAGCGCGCGATTTCGCTTTCAGACATATACGTACGAACGAGCGACGATCCGTGGAACCGTGTAGATTTTAAATGAGGAGAGTGTGGTATATTTCCGATCTTACCTTTGTATAATGCCGCAGGAAAACGAGAAGACCGGCAAGGCCGAGTCGTGGACAAAGGAGCGCGAGAACGACGCAAAAAACAATCACGAGGATCGAGAAATCCTCGGTAGAAAGAAAACCGATGTCGTGCTAGAAGAGGATCTGAGAATTCTCAAAGACGATATGCCGGAAGAGTTCACAAACGATCAGAAGCTCCTGGACGACGAGCAGATTCGTCTGGATTTGAGCGAACCGTCGCCGGATGTGATGGAGTACGCCAGGAGGGAACTCGGTGAGACCGAGGAGGTCAAGTGTCAAATGCTGCAGGAGCTACGCGACATGATCTACGGTAAATTGAACTGTCCTCAGTCTGAGATATCGATTAAGTGATCGTTGAGAGACTGATCAGATAAGGAATGTCAGATTTTATCTTGTCGTTTGAGATTTTAGTTACTTTTTCTTTTTCTTTTTTGTGACAGAGAGAGGCGAATGTCTGCCGCACAGAATGGACGACGAATTTCTTATCAGATTTTTACGCGCCAGGAACTTCAACGTCAAGTGGACACATAGGCTGGTGAGTTTTGACGTTTTATTAACGAGATGAATCGCAATAAGAGAACGAAGCAAATAAGTCCCGATTAAGCGCAAGCCGATCGAAAACACAGTAATTTAACTCCGTAATTCTCGTAAAACATAAAGTAGAATGTAGAATTGAGCGAAGTAAAAACAGAATTTGCATTAAGATGTATTGCGCTTTATTTTAAACAAATAAGAATAAAACAAATAAGAAGATAATAATCTTGAAAACGAGACGTCTCGTTGTTAAGTGTATAGAAGATTTGCCGAATGAGAGTCACTGTAACGATTACTTATCTGAGATTTTGCTCGGTGTTTCTCTGTAAATTTTCAATGTCATTGGGAAACAAACTTATCTTGTTTTGATTAATACAATTGGATTTAGTTGCCGTAGTTGCGTCATTTTTTTTTTTTGTAAATAGAAGAAGAAAGATAATTTCTATGTTCGATTATCTTTCACTTTTAACCTTTTTATACGCAATCTCGCAGAGAGATATAGTATCAAACGCATAACTCTCAATTTCCAAAATAAAATATTTAATTTGCAACTTATTCGAATACGTCAAATCGTCTTTAAGATTTGAACTTTTACCAATCACTAATCGAAATAATAATTATATATAGGTAGAAAAGAATGTTGTACACAATTACACGCGAGGTAAACTTGTTCGTTCATTGCACAATTATGTCAAGGTGAATTAATCTACGATTTGAAATGTTATAATACGCACCGCGTTAAAGTATATTTAATTAATTTACTGCAATATAGAGTATGTAAGATTAATATATTTTAATATTTTATTTGTTTAAATGCAAGTATGTATCAAAAACTAAAAAAAAAAAAAGAACAATACACCTTTAAACAAATGTTTTTCAACAGATTAATCTTTTTATGCAAATTTAATTTGAGTCATTAAATACTGAAACTTTTTGAACAAATATATATACAGCAATTTATTTATATATATTCATTTTTATTTTTTTGTCAATTTTTTTTTATACTTAATGACTCAAGTCATGACTAAGTTATTTTACTTATTTAATATATGGTAAATATTTTTTTCCGCTAACTCACTCGTTCAATACAAACAACAAATAAAATAATATCGAAGATGAATTTTAAAGACGATCTGAAGGTCTCGTGTGTCTCTTCTAATATTAAGGATATACGAAAATAATCTAATGTACGGTTACACAAATTAATGGAGCAAACGATTGAGAAAACTCAACCTTCAATTCGGTCGTTCACTCCATAACAATCTTGAACCCGTGAAGTGATTCTCCGTGAGATCGGCCTCGCAGTATTATCGCGTTTGCGTTTTATTTTATAATTATAAATGTAAATATGTTTACAATTTTACAAATATATATATAGTTTAGAAATATATTTATATATAATTTATTAAATTATATATATATATATATATATATATATACATATAATTCGGGATTACATATAATGGGATTTCTGCTACGCTCTCGAGCGACAGAGCACAAACTGATTTGTTTTTAAGAAATTTTTTGATAGATAGCGAATTACTACACCTTCAAAGAGGAACATCCGGAGCTGCATCAGCAATTAGGCCTGTCGCAAATGAGAGCCATCGGCGAGGACGACGTGATCACAGTGCCACCTTACAGAACCGCATGCGGCAGACGAATGCTGATCTACCGTATAGGCAATTGGGATCCGCGCAAATATCCAGTCGAAGAACTTTTCAAGGCCACGATCTGCGTTCTCGAGGTGGGCATTCTCGAGCCCAGAGCCCAGATTCTGGGCGGCATTGTTATTTTTGATCTCAAGGACATCACCATGGCGCACGCGTGGCAAGTAACGCCTCAGGTACACAGTCGTCGAATTTTTACGCGAGAGAGATTATATTTTAAATTAGATTTTACTTTATCAGAATCGATCGAATAGACATTATGAGAAAAAAAAATTTTGTTACAACTTATAAGTCTTTTAGTGCCCATATATCTTCAAAAAATAGAAGTACTAGAAAAAAAGGTGAAAAAATATAGAATTGTTTATACTTGCGTTTATGTCATTTTTAGTCGAACTATTTTGACTAGAGTAAACTAAATATTTAATAAAAAAAATATTTTTTATATATTACACTATCGCACACATACACCACCGTATGGATGCGTGTTATATTATATTATTACAATTTAATTTGCGCATATTAAATTGAAATATATTTGAATGTGAAACTGATATTAAATCGTAAAACGCATTTTGCTTTTCTTCAGGTGGCGAGCTTGGTGTTGTCTCTGATGGTGACGTCGTTTCCCATGAAGACGCACTCGTTACACATTCTCCATCAGTCGTGGATATTCGACGCGATGTTCGCGGTTTTCAAGCCGCTCATTGACACCAACATGCGCAACAAGATATTCTTCCACGGCAACAATTACGACAGTTTCCACGAGCACATCGCGCCCGAGTACTTGCCGAAAATGTACGGCGGCGTGAGAAACGAGGTGCCCTACGACAAGTGGATCACGTCTCTGATCAAGGATCCAAAGGTGGTCGAACAGATGGACAAGATGGGATATATCCTAACTGACGAGATTCTCGACAACTTCAAGGAGTGAAAAAAAATCACATTATCGTTCCGACAATTCGGGGGCTATTCGAAAATGCGCGTAAATTTTCCCTTTCTGCGACACGTCGCTGCGATCATTACTTAGCGATTATTATTTAGCGATTGTTATTTAGCGATCATCAGCCTGCATTGTCCTTGCTGTCATTATAGCGTCCGCCTATTTTCTACTTCGTTCTGCTATCTTATCGAACATACAGCATTATCCCAATGAGCTTTGCACATTTATCGATCAATTGTTAGAAGTCGATAGTGAACACTTGATTACAAACGTATTCCACGTATTGTTTGAAATTTTTATGCTATTTATATTGCGTTATATGTGTATCTTTTGATAATTAAGAAGCTAAAAACTAAATAAAAGTTTTTTTGCGTAATAATTCAAACGGATCGATCTCTATCACCCCCCGTATTAAGTTGTGCAGGCCGCGAGCATTTCATGCCGTATCCGGCGCCAAAACACAGCATAATGCACGCCGATAAGGATCGCCCCGTTGTGTTTCTCTCCACACGCGCGCTCCCACCTGATGAACCCGCTCGGCTATTCTGGCCCCGTGCCCGAGTATAGAGTCCATCGAGACTTGATTTCCTTCTCGCAATTTATCAAACGCCGCGATCAAAACGCCGCGACTATCGGGAAACAATTCGTCTTGTATTGACACGCGCCCGAGTTTATGTTTGATAGACATTGCGCCGTGCTCTATCGATCGGATACAATTTATTTTTTTGTTCGTCGTAATCGGAGTAAGAAAAAGTCACGATCATGACTCAGAGCCAATCGAATTACTCACGTTTTCTCATGAAGATAAAAACGCAACGAACAAGCTGATCTGCTCCGGCGGCAAACAAAACAAACTGTCGCGTAAAAAGAAAAAAAAGAAAAGAAATCGGACAAGCGGAAGGAAGAGACGGTATTGACCATCGGGGTGTACTCCGGAAATCTCGTGGTGTATTTATATATTTATAGTGTATTTATATAGTCGATACGAGAAGAAGTGATCCCGACGTAAAAAAAAAGATGAAAATGGAAATCGAAATTTTATATAGACACGAGGTTTACGAAAAAAATTAATTTGTAATATTAAATATTACGATTTTCCAATTTTATTTTATTTTATTTTAATTGTAATTGTACGAACACATCTGTTAAACTTTTTACAAAGAAAATGTGTCGTTTATTTTTACTTGAGTTATTTTTCACTCAAAACTCATATGAGCTTCGTACACGACAGAAAATATTTTTATTTCACGTTTTTCGATATATTTTTCTCCTAGAGATTATCTTTTCCGTCTTTTTATTACGACTTTCGATACATCCTTGATATTGGGAATTCACCGAACTGTCGGTCGTTGAGAATACATCACATCGCTTTCCCAAATCAATATCTCGAGAATTAATAGTCGGAACAGCTCCAACAAATAACCGCTTGTTCGCTAAATTTCAAGCGGAGTTGCGATAATACATCAAGAAGAGGATTAATGAACTAACGAAGCGTGGAGATTGTAAGAAGATTTAATGAGATAATCTTGCAAAATATGTAAGCAAGGGTTTTTTTTTTAAAAAAAAAAAAACCTCAAGAAACTTTCTCGAAACATTTTCAACGAGAAAAGGAACAAAGAGAAAAAACATTCGCGAGAATTATCACCGCGGAACAATAATTACGCGTAAAAAGTACGATCGAGCGCGCATTGCGTGGAATAACGATTAATAATGGCTCGTGTATAGTCGGTGTTATTTTTTTTTATATAAAAACGGAACAAAAACTTACAAATGACTAATGTTTTAATGATAAAATACGTCGGAAGCAAAAGTGTATCTCGTTCCACGAAATCGTAATAAACGTTTGAGAAAGTAAACGACAAACACCGCGCGCGGGGATATGATATCGTGCCTTTCCAGACGAGTACGTTTAAACACAACTTTGTTCCTAATATAGATTTTGATATCCTAGAAGAGGAACCGCGAAACTGTCGGCTTCGCTCTCTGTTACTAAGAAAATCGACCGAAAGAGAGAGAGAGAGAGAGAGAGAGAAAGAGAGAGAGGGAGAGACGCTCCTAATTATAATTTTCATTCATTCTTGTGCGCCGAGATTATTACATTGCACCTCCAACCAACGCGTATAATCGCTCGTAATGTTCATTGAACGTCCGCACAGCTTCAATCATCCGCGAGTTGATTGACCAAGAAAATCCTCAGACTGAGTGGAAATCCATGTAACCCGAAGTGCTCAAGTGACACGAACGAGAATCCATTGTGCTCCTCGAAAATAAGAAGAAACGGACTCTTACTCTCGGGTATGGACCCCGAGATGGGATCAGGCGATTTCGCTCGCGAGATGCGAAGGGGAAGAAAAGAGAAGAGAAACAGAGAAAGAGAGTGGTGTCCTTAGTTAGATCGGTGAATATGTAGATAGGAGAGCGTGAAAGGAGGCGTAGGTAGGGCCTGGCGTCAACTGCTGGGTTTGTGGTGGTTGGATATCGACCCGGGTCGGAGGGTCGCGTAGCCAGGATCGCAAGGCGCACGCCTGGACGCGGCAGAGGGTGGCCGTGCAACGAAGACGAGGGAAACGAACGAGCGTGCGCGGGCAACCGAGACAGACGGAGATGAATAGACACGGAGGGTGACGCGGAGGGTGGCGGGTGGCGAAGTGCGCGGGCGAGGTGGCGGACTGTCGTCGTATATATGTGCCGCCGGTCGGTCGTGGAGGCAGGTCGTGCAGAAGAGGTAGCAGTAACCCGCCGGTAGTAGCAACCCGGCAGCTGGCAAGTACACCCCGCGCGCGGGTGTGCGGATGCTGCACACCACCCGAGAGAGACTGTCACTCGGCTCTCGCTCTCGTGTCTGTGCGTGCGTGTGTGTATGTGCGCGTGTGTTGTGTGTATGTGTGTGACAAATGTGCGTGAGCGTGTTCCGCGGATAACAGCCACCCTCGTCGGCGTACTCGGGTAATATTTTGGGACACACACGAGTCGCATCCCCGCGACTATTTTTTTTTTTTTTTCCGGTTACTCGCGACGGTGCGATCCGTCCGATAACATCGTCCGAAAACCTCGACGAGGAGGAGGCGAGCGATCGAGCGGTGAAAAAGAAACGTCTTCCCAACATCTTCGTGGGCAATCTCCATGTGCAACCCCGAAGAGGAGGAGAAAAAGAAAGACGTGCTGATCGGTCGATCGTAGAGGAGAAGAAACGCAGAGATGATGCGGTAGGGAAAAAATTCGTGACTCAGGTGAACGTGCGAGTGTGTAGGTGTGCAGGTGTGAAAAACGACGACGACGACGACGACGACGACGACTAGGACGTGTTCTAGACGACGGCGCCATGTCACACCGACCGGTGACGAACGAGGATTCCTACCTGAGCTCCGGACGGCCGTCGAACCTGCTGCGTACGAGCTTCAGCAGCGCCCATCTCGAGAAGCTGTACCGCGCCTCGTCGCTGCAGCAGCGTCGCGGCGGCTTCACGTGCTTTCTCATGTCGGCGATCCTGTACGGCGTTTACACGGTGATTACGCCGGGTCTCGAGCTGACTGCGCGATGCATCGCCATCGGTTATCTGAACATCAACATCGTTCTGCTGGTGCTGGCCGAATGCTGCACCCATAGGGTCATCAACCGGTTGTGGTCGGTGATGAGGTGCTGCATCGGTCAGTACTGGATCCTGCACATGTTCGCGCAGATGCTCTTCAAACCCGGCAGAGTCACGCCGAGGGACGGTCTCGCCTGGATGTTGCTTCTGCTGTACCTACTGTTCGCCGCGTTGCCGTTGAAACTGAGCCGTTGCGCGACCCTCGCGATTTACAGCGTGCTCGTGTACTTCGTCGCCGTGACCGGTCTCACCTTCACGCCGGAGGAGTTCAGTCTTCTCACAAATCCGCCCGTCGACGTTCTGGTGAGTAACAGCTCGAGAGAGAGAGAGAGAGAGAGAGAGACGGGGAGAGGGAAAGAGGAAGGTGGTCTCTTCCTTCTGACGCGTTGCGTGTGCGTTCGTCGATCGGTTCTCGGATATGTCGAACGGGGCACTCCGAGAGCCATCGGAGCGGGAAAGCTCGAGAGCGAGTTGTGGGGAATTTGAGCAAACCCTCTTTCTTGCCCCGCTCGAGATGGTGCTCGAGAGAATTGGACGGCGAGAGTTCAAGCGTCGTTGACAGGCAAGGAGTAGACCTTCTTCAGCTCCGCGGACGCGTAAAGCACTTGTCGTTTAATCAATGCGCCAAGAGAGTCCTAGTCCTGCGAAAGCTCGCGTAATCCACGTGACCTCCTTTCATTTATAGCGCCCTACGGAGTTATTAAAAATAACTCGAATACTCGCGCATATACACCGCAACGGTCTATATTTAATGTGTCAGTCCCTTCATCGGCGCCTAAAAACGGCGGCAAACGAAGCACGAGCGCGAAGATAGTCACGTCGATATCGTAAGAACGAGAGAGAGAGAGAGAGAGAGAAAGAAAAAAAAATGACGACGACGCGGTCGTCGAAACGCGAGCGATTTTTTTTGGGGGGAATTCCCGACTCGTCGTCTTGCGAAGTCGATATATCGCGCGACGGCGTTAAATTGAAAATAAAGCCAGCGTGTTAATTGCGTGCGTGAGGGGCGCGAAGCGTTTTCCGATACGCGCGGAGGATGGAAAGCAACGCGGTGTCGCCGACGCCGACTTCGACAAACTAATTCGCCGTCAACCGGCGACGCGTGCACGAGATCGATCCGACATTTAACGAAGCGTATCGCCGCTGTTTATATACGCGTTGTTATATATATACAGCCGCGGAAAGAGAACTGGAAATTTGATATTACGTTCTTTTATCGTGAGGATTATCCTTTGAAAAAAATCGAGGTTCAATAAAAAAAAAAAAAGAAAGAGAGAGAAAAAAAATTGCAATAAAATATTTGTCTGTAAAGATAACGCGATTTTTCAAGATCGTCGTTCTCGGACAAAGAATCATTTTGACGTTGAATTGAAAACTTACAACAAGTGTGCGAAGAGAGATTTGTTTCGACGAAACGGAAGGGAAACGTGTATTTTAACCCACGCTAAATGCGCGCACGCGACATTTATTTAGCGTCACTATTAATTGCAAATTCCGTACTATTTTTGGTGATAACTCTTGACCTCTCTTAGCCAGACGCTATGTACTTTGACGTTCACCACGCTATGCAACGCTACGTTTATCGCGCATACATCGCGGTGAAGATCAAGGACGCTTCGCAAATGAGTCATTCTTCGTTGATGCAATTTTAATTAATGTCATTCGATAATTTGCAACGATTCAAGTTCGTAAAAAGGTTTTCTTTTTTCTTAGGCAACAATAAAATCGATCATTTTGTTAGTGTTTTTTTTATTGTTGATTGTTACTCTCTTGTCTGGCGATTATATTCTTGAGGAAGTTCGATGACTATTACCGTTATTAGAACAACGTAACTTTATTCGATTAATCTAATGGATGTGGCAATTGAGTTTTATACCATCCGATAACTCGCGTGACTCCAATTCGTTTTTTTTTATAAAATATTTTTTTCCTTCTTTTTTTTACGTAATTACGAAATTACTAAAAAATTTCGTTAGCTTCGCCAACGTACGTTCGAGTTCTACGTTTTATTTCGATGCGATCCGGGAATTTCGTAACAATGATTGTTACTCAGTAAGACGGCAATTTATCCGAGTGTAATGTAAAATGGATGGATGTGCAATGTATTCCGAGTGTTCCGACGCGAGAGATCGATTTGCCATTTGTGTGAAAATTGATGCGATTCGCTGTGTGCCCATCATGCAGGCCTCCGTTATCGATCGCATAGGCGCGCGATGTAATATCATTGTTTAAAGCGATAACAATGCTGCTGCTGCGTGTTGTAAAGTTAGTCGTCGTATCTCTCGCCGACGCCTTTGTCGACGCCGACATTGGACACCAACCGCTAAAGTCAAACCGCGCTGGTTCGTCGCTCTCTCACGCGGTTTTTCAAGTGTGCGCGCGTACTCAAAACGTACATCTACGATCTTAATGAGAGAAAAAGACAGTTCGGGAAAACATTTCGCGCGGCGATTTCCGCGCGCGCGCGCGCGCATCTCTTCGCTTATCTCTCTCTTTCTCTAAATATTTTCTCTACAATCCGCTCGATCGTGAAGAACAACATTATACAGAGAATTGAAACGAGAAGTTTATACGCTATGTGAGTTCAAGGACTCTTTTCCTGTCGATTTGTTGAAATTGCGGTCGGTGTGCAACACACACAGTATCTCTCTTTAATTCGATTGCTCGATTCTTTTTCACGACCTCTTGTATATAATTTTGCTCGCGTTTGCGAAAATAGCGCGAATGAAAAATAAAATCCCGTCGTCGTTTTACCGAAAGCTTTACGCTTACGAGGACATAAAATATGTTTTTTTCTTTAGTCGCCGATAATTCTTCGCCACGATAGGTCTTTGACGTTTTTTCCACGTCGGGCGCACATGTGGAGCGAGATATGCGGAACAACACCGACGCGCGTTCGCCAAAGCGGGAAATTTTAACTGATAATTGGCTTCATGACCTATAGAACGGAGTAAACAATGCAGGTGCATCGGCCGAGGCGTGCGAAACTTTCGGCAGCGAATATCGTGTGAAAGCGAAAGCTTGGAAGTAGACGCGCAGCACGTGGATCTCTCTCTCTCCTGTCGTTAGTAACACTCGAGTAGAGTTTGGTCAATGGTAGTTTAAAATAGAGAGAGAATGCGAGAGACGAGGATAGAGCTCGTGTGTAATAAGAGCAAAATAGAGTGAACGAGAAGAAAGAACGACGAAGAGAGAAAGAGAGAGAGAGAGAGAGAGAGAGAGAGAGAAGGACAAGAGCACGCGCAATGATGCGAGAGGTTGCCTTTCGATGCGCGACGCTCAATGCTTTTTCACCGGCAATGGTGACTACCTGTCGGCAACACGCTGGAATGTCATCCGGAAAAGTGACCTCGCAATATCGCGATATCGACTGCGTTTGTTGTCTTCGTCGACGAAAAAAAAAAAAAAAAAAAAAACAAAAAAACCTCGCGTTTTCAGCGTCGGCGAAGAGCTTTCCAATTTGCGTCTATTCGCGTCGAACATAAGCGCGACATATAATACAACCGTGCGCGCTCTCATTCTGTGAGTTCGTGTGTTAATTAATACAGTTAGTTTGTAAAAAATACACGTGTGTGTGGAAATGTATTTCTCGCACGTATATACGCGGCACAATTTAATTTTAAAGCGCGCTGAAAAAATATGTGTGCACACACTAATTACGCTGTTTTTATTCGAACGAAGAAAAATCACGTGGTGACACAAAAATTAGAAAAAAGAAAATGTTTCAAGAAGAAGTAGGCGAACGATTCCGTTCAATTAAATTTGAGTAACGAAGTTACCAAGAGACAGACGTATTAACGCTCGTTGGCTCGGTTTTAACGTTTATTAAGAACAAAAAAAAAACGCTAAAAACTCACACCGTCGGATTTCAAACATCTCAAGTATCATAAATTTCTTATTCTGTCACAGTCCGAGCGCAAAGAGTTATTTAATCCGCCGACTCTCGAGCCGCGTCGGCATAATTATATCCGTAATTAAATCTCGCGACGCGGGATTTTAATGAACTCGTTGTCGCCCAATTCTCGCTCGGCCGAGCAACGCGGCGACTTCGCTACACGCGGATGAAGGACTAGATGAAGAACACTCTCGTAAATCAGTTTCGTGAAAACGTCCTGTAGATCCTGACGGTGACGCTCTTTGCCGGCGCCGCTATTATGGGCGCTTGCAGCTACTTCCTGGCGGAGTTCCAGCAGCGCCGGGCGTTCCTGGAGACCAGGCAGAGTCTGGAGATGCAGATGCTGATCGAGGAGCAGAGCGCGGAACAGGAGCGACTGCTGCTCAGCGTCCTGCCGGAACACGTCGCCGTGAAGATGCGCCAGGATCTCGGCGCGTCTCTCGACACGCAGTTCAAGAAGATCTACATGTCCAGGCACGAGAACGTGTCGATACTTTACGCGGATATAGTCGGCTTCACCGCGATCTCGTCGACCTACAGCGCCAGTGAGCTCGTCAAAATACTCAACGAGCTCTTCGCGCGATTCGACCAGCTCAGCGAACGGTATATTATCTTTTTCTTCTTGTTCTTATGGCTTGTTCGTTGACGTTGTTAATAACTGTGTTAAGTTAACGATACGCGCGCGTGTTGTAATAAATAAATAAACTTTATCTTACGCCAAACACACATCGCGACGCGCCGTCACAACGTGTCGTTGGAATAATTCGCTCGTCGAGATGATTATTAAAAATTTGTCCTTTTTTTTTTGTTAAACAAACATACATTTATCAACTGTTGTTTAAATAAACATTGTTTCGCGCTTTTGTATATTTCATCTAAATAAATCAAGGATACTCTCAATGGCATTTCAATTAAACGATTATATCGCTTTTCATCGTGTATTTGCGTGTACCTACATACGTGCTTCACGTTTGGAATTTATCGATCCTGTAAGAGACGTACATCACGCACAACTCGAAAGAGAGAGAGAGAGGCGGTGTGTGTGTTCTAGGTCACAGATTTGTATCGGGGAACACTTTAGAAAAACCTTGGCTTATTTCGGCTTGGAACTTAATTTTCGAAATTATTTAGAAGGTTAGAAAATCATTGGAATTGTTTAAAACAACATTTGCAATACGGACTCGTGTGTGTTAAATACTTTTTTTTATAATTGTTTCTTTTTTTTTTTTTTTTTTAAATTCAATAGGTCAAACGTATTATTTATCGAGTCTGTCCTCCACGAGCGCACAAATTGCGTCGTCGCGTGCTATCGAATGTTAATCGCAAAATGTAATTCGAAGATGAGACAGCAAAATTCCGTGAACGTTCCATTTCCGCCGGGGAATAACGAAAATTGCACGATCGGCGGGACGACGAAAATTGATTCCCATCAGCCCCCGAGTTCGCTTCTGCCGATTTTGTCTTCGGGCCATTCCGTGCCTCCTGTCGCAGGGGGTGGGTTCCCTGCGACGAGGACACCACGAGGACAATCGATATCCCCGGGAACGATTTTCCCGTTGCCGTCGTCAAATGCACTTTGCAAGCTCGCGCTTTTCTCGCACGTAACACCCGTGAAACGTTCGCTCGCTTGTTTCAAAACGCGATTACTTATCGCTCCGTTGTTTTCTCTCACGAAACTAAAACAATTCTGCGAAACGTGTCGCGTTTTTCTTCGCGTCAAACACAAACGCGGAGAAGAGTAACGCGATTATTTCGAATCGCAATTTCGTAGATACGAGCAAATGCGCATCAAGATCCTGGGCGATTGTTACTACTGCATAAGTGGCGCACCCGTCGAAAGGCCCGACCACGCGATCCTCAGCGTGCACATGGGCCTGTCCATGGTCGAGGCGATCAAGTACGTCCAGCAAACGACGAACAGCCCCGTCGACATGAGGGTGGGCATTCACACGGGCGCGGTGCTCGCCGGTGTTCTGGGCCAGAGGCAGTGGCAGTTCGACGTTTACAGCAAGGACGTCGAACTGGCGAATAAGATGGAGAGCAGCGGCAGAGCCGGGTGAGAAGATTTCAGAGATTTATTTATCGCGAAATTAAAACAAAAACAAAAAAAAACACAAATTTTGTAAATTATATTTTTCATTTTAATGTAAAACCGCGCGAGACACAGTATCTTGATTCGAGAATTAAATTAATAGCGTCACACTTCGCGCGTTCGTTGACAATTTTGTTCGCTCGTTTTTCTGTCAAACTTATCAGCGTTGGTGGTTTTTTTTTTTTTTTTTTTTTTTTTTAACGCAATCGAGCGTGAAACGTGTTCTGCGTGATCGTTGCAATGAGGTCGCGTCTCTCTGCTTGTGTGTCGAGTGCATAAATAAATAAATACTTGAAGGAGGGTACACATCTCGAACGCGACGCTGAGCTTCCTAAACGGCGAATTTGAGGTCGAGCCGGCGCACGGGGAGGACAGGGAGGAGGCACTTCAAAAAGCCGGCCTTGTCACTTACTTTATAGTGAGGGCCTTGAAGCCGTTTAAGCCGGCGGTGACGAAGAGCCTGGCGTCGCTCGCGGACGTCGAGAACACGCAGAAGACGATGGAGAACGTGTCCGGCAAGAGAAACAGCAAAGAAGACTCCGAAGAATTCCAGCAGCGTTTGAGAAAGAAACTCGACAGCAAAGGTGAAACATTAAAAGTAAACGAACTTTTTGCCGAAAAAAAAAAAATGCCGAGATTCAGAAAACAACGTCAGAAAGAGGAAGTTAATCGAGTTAAGGATTGTTTTACAATTTTTCACAGCTTGTTACAAAAAATACAAAATACTCAAAATAATTCAAATATATTTTCGTTGTTTTGTTTTTTTTTTCCACGCGTTTTTGCGATAACCAATAAAACTAATTAAAATACCGTGTCCTCGAAACGTTGTTTTGAAAAAAAAAAAAGTGACAGACCTTCTCATCAATCACGTCGACTTTTTTTTTACCTCCCGTTCCACTTTAAGGGCTAAAAATCCGCGCATGCGTTCGCAAAGTGCCACTTTCATCGGGTTGCCGTAACTATCGACGCGGATACTGATTACAATCGACGCTCGAGCGAGCGTGCTGCTGCGTTGATTAACGTCGGAGCTACGCAACAAGCGCGGAGAATTGCGAAAACGATCTTTTCAGAGACTTCAAGCAATCACATTTTAATTACATTTGTTCACAATTACATTTGTTTTACACATCTCTAAACTTTTGAGACGAGCGCGTCGAAAATGTATCTGTCGGACAATTATTTCATTTCTCAAGGTGTCGTCTTTCAAATCCATTAAGAGCTTCTTTTCGGTTATTTCTTGGCACGTCAAAAGAAAAATACACTTTCCTCAAGGATCGCCCGATGACAAGCCGGCGCTAATCGCCGGACATCCGGCCGTCCTTTTAAACGAGTCGACCCTAAACGTGACGTCAGCGCGTTAACGACCGTAGGTGGTGATATTGACTTGGTCGCGCACATCTTCTGGTGGAGCCTGAAGTTCAAGGATCGCAACGTGGAGAAGGAGTTCGTAAACGTCGAGGAGGCCTTCTCGCCGTTGTCGCTCCTCGGCGGGCCTCTTGTGTTGCTGTGCGCCGCCCCGGTCTGGAGACTGATGCCCTGGGGACCGTTCACGTGGGGTGGCGTCGGGGTGGTCACTCTTTTCGCCGTTGTCCTGGCCGGTGCCACTTGTCTGAGCAGCTCAATCAGGGCGATGTGGCTCAAATCGACCCTCGCTCTTCTCATGATATTTTCCATCTCCATCTTCCTGATCTTCGACATGGTGCGGAACTTTCATTTGCTACCGCATTAGTTTTACATTATAACATTTTAGGTAATGCGACACAGTAAACAAATACATCAAGTATTTTTTTACACATTTTATTCGCATTAGTTGCTTTTTATTTATTTCTCAGTAATTTGAAATACACCAAAAAAAGCTGAAAGATGTGTTTCAATTGTTTCGATATTTTTTTCAAGATATAAAAAAAAAACAAAGATATTTTGTTGACTTATTGTTACATTTTATCTGTTTTGTTTGCAGGGCAACTGCGTGTTCATCGAGAACGAGGCGCCGTCGAACACGTCGCTGAACACCTGGTCCCCGCGATGTCCTTATCCCTCCTATTACTCGTACATCGGCGTCCTCGTGCTGATCGCGATCTCGATGCCGACGTATCTCTGTTACCTGACCAAGGCTTTCCTCATGTACGTCCTAGTTGGCATGCAATCCTACGTCAATATCGTGCACTTCGCCTCTCACCTAGACCGGGAAGACATGACGTCGAATCCGTACGTGCCCCCGTCGAAAATCTTTCCTCTGAAATACATGCTGTCCCTCACGCTGGTCTTCGTCGCAAACGCGCTAATAATCGTGGCGAGATACGTGAGTATAAAAATACGAAATCTTTTTGAAAAGATGTTTGTCTCTTCGCAGCGCGCGAATATCGCCAACATTTTTCCCCTCGTTTTTTACAGCAGCGAAATGCGAATAAAATGTCGCGAATATGAACGTTTTTCGCGGAGAGACGTGAAAAAAAAAAAGAGAAAAAAATTTGCGCGTGTTCGATGAATATTGACAATGATTGATCGTCACGAACCTTAACGAAGAGATATTTACGTTCGGCCACTTTGCGTTCGTATAAATTGATTCGTGACGAGTAGCATCACGTGAGAGAGAGAGAGAGAGAGAGAGAGAGAGAGAGAGAGAGAGAGAGAAAATAAAAGAGCTCGCTTAAACGATCTTCCAAGCGCGCGCAAACGTTTCGATAAAAGACACAGGCCGATTCTCACGAGTCTCAATATCCAAGTCACGTCGAATCGGATATCGATAGAAGGATCGAGTGTCGAGAGAAGCCAAGAACTCGAACCGCGATTTAAAGTGACGCCGCACAGCTCGACTTTAGACGATTTGTAATTTACGACGAATATTACGGGAACGGAATTCGAAAAACTGAATTGTATTATCTTCAACCGTGTGTGGCAGAATGATATGAAAAATCTCCTCCTCAAAATGTTAACTTACTGAGCGAGCTTAATCTTCTTTTCTTCTCTTCAATATTGAAGAACAATATCCCTTTTATCAACGAGAGTAAGTAATGCGGCAAATCTTTTCCGTTTAATCAACCGCGGTCGTATTCGGTTTTGCATATATGTGAGGAAAATACGCCGCCTAATTTTCCCGAAAATAAGCCGGTGATCGGCGCGCGCATTGAGCATTAAATTGAAATATAATCCATTTGCGGATATCGGCAACAACGGGAATTCTAAATCGAGAAATTGAACCTCGAGCAATTTGCGATTTTCGCGATTGAGCTTTCCGCGACGTTCTATATACATATATCGTATGTTTACTATTGAACGGTGTCGGGAAAGCAATATCATCGGAATTTTCATTCCCGACGCGTTTCGCGCGATTGTCAAGCGAACACACAAGTCGCAGACATTTTCGGAAACAGCTCGAATGACGGCGCTTTTAGCAGTTTACCTTATCGAATCCAAGTGTATCGAAAATTATTTAAACGCGCAAAACATTACCGAAATATAATAGTTAAGTTCGCATCTTGATCGGTTAGGTACACATCTTGACTGGTCAGGTTCACATCCTGATCGTTGTTCGAACATAACATACGTACGATATGGCTACGTAAGTTGCCAATGTGCAGCATCCATGGACATTGCGCTGGCTCATAGGGAGGAAAAGCGATTACACATTTTCTTAGGTCGCTCTCAGTCTTTTCTCTGCTATGCCATTGAAAAGAAAGATATTATACATAAAATTCGTCAAGTGTTGTAACAAAAAACGGATCAAAAAGTTTTGCCGAACGAAACAGCAATTGTTTTTGTATTCTCTCAACGGTTATAGGCCGAGATCTCGCGAAGGATGCTGTATCTTCGCGGACGGGAAGTTATCGCTCAGAGGGAACGTGCTGCGGACATGAAGCGAAGAAACGGCGCGCTGATATACAACATTCTGCCCCCGCATGTCGCGGCGTACTTTCTGTCTCACGCGAGACACTACGACGATCTTTACAGCCAGAGCTACTCGGAGGTGGGCGTTCTGTTCGCCAGCATGCCGAACTTCGCGGATTTCTACAGCGAGGAGAGCATCAACAATCAAGGCCTCGAGTGCCTCAGGTTCCTGAACGAAGTCATCTCCGACTTCGACGCCGTGAGTTGTTCACATTGATGTTTTCTCTTTTGTTGATTTCTTTCGCAAAAAAAAACCGATTTTCTTTCGAGACGTTTCTTCAAAACCTGTTTTGCAAAATGACATACTCGTGTTATAGATGAAAAAAAAAAATATATATGTATAAACAACACAAATGTTTTTACGGAAAGTATTTTTTACATCGTCTCTTCTTTCAGATTCTCGATCATTCGAACTTCAAGAACATCATCAAGATAAAGACGATAGGGTCGACCTACATGGCCGCCTCGGGAATTACCGAGTCGGCGCAACCGGAGGACGGTCCCCGGTGGGGTCATCTCGTCACACTCGTGGAGTTCGCCCTCGAGCTTAAGAAAGCTTTATCGAGCATTAACGAGCAGAGTTTCAATCACTTCGTCCTTAAAATGGGTATCAATCACGGACCAGTGACCGCCGGTGTCATCGGGGCGCGAAAGCCCCATTATGACATTTGGGGTAACACCGTTAACGTAGCCTCGAGAATGGAGAGCACGGGGAAAGTCGGATGTATTCAGGTGATAATTACTTCACGCTTTCTCAAGTTTTCCTCGCCTTTAGATACGATTTTCTTGAAGTGGAAAGATGGATTGTTGACACACACACAGACACTTCAATTAAAATTTAATTTACTTAAATAATTGAAAAAGCGAGGAGGATGTAGCGTGCAATTTAATTCGTAATGAAGTTTAATTTAAAAAAAATTACAAAATACACTTTATTACACGTGCGCGACATGTAATTTGAAGGTTTTTTTTTAAGTTTTTAATTATAAATAATATTTTTAACAAAACATACAAATGTATTTGAAATAAAACTTTTTTTTTTTTTGCAGGTCACGGACGAGACGCGCAGGATATTGGAGCCCTTCGGCTTCGGTTTCGAGCAACGGGGTCTCGTTTTCGTGAAGGGCAAGGGACAGCTCTTGACACACTATCTTATCTCCAGAGATGGCGTCTCTCTCGACCTCGACAGCGATCTTCCCGTCGAACCTACCCATCCTATAATTTATCAGTAAAATATATTTTCAAAGGCTCTAAACAGGAATATCGCACTTTTCTCGGATAAAATAGATCTGAGAGGGGTTTTAAAATGTATGTTACTATCTTCCTCGAAAAAAGCTGTCAGACCGGACGTCCGGCAAGAGCACCCTGACGTCCGTCCTTAGTCTCTTCCGAAACGAAGAGCAAAAGCTGACGCACCACAAACGTAAAAAAAAAAAAAAAAAAAAAATAATAATTATACCAAGCGAGTTTTCCTCAAGTATGTTCGGCATGCTAAATGTATTGTCGTAGAGAACTCTCTAAATGTTATAGCATTCTCGTGTTTCTCAAAGGGAAAACGAAAAAAAAAAACGAGATTACGCGCGAAGAAAGAAAGAGAATGTATCGTCGTGCGTCGCCATCAGTATTCATCGTAAAAGTAACCAAACAATGAAGAAAAGACGTAGTTGCCGAGTATGCGTTCTCGCGCGCAAAAAACTTGTAAAACACACGCGTGTCACGCGCCGAACTCGCACAGGGTAAATCACAAAGTAAGTAGATGTAGAAATAGAGCGCGCGAGAGCACCGAAAAAAAAAAAAAAAAACGGTATATATTTCAATGTGTAAATAGCAACACATTTGTGGAAAAGCAAGTTGTATTGCCTAAAAAAAAAAAAAAAAAAACGAGAAGGTAGTGCGTTGTAGATTCTAATTGCAAGACGAATGTTGTCGTCGGAAAATGAACGACGGGACACACCGTCGAGCAACACACCGTCTCTCTCGAGGATTCGAAATAATAAATAAACAGACGTTAATCACTTCGCACACTTGTGCGCGTGATGGTGAGAAAATATTCTAAATCCATCTTCGTTTTCTATTGCATACTGATGGAACGGATGCTGAAGTTACAATACGAGAACCGAAACTTTCGGCGGATTCCGTTGGTTTCGATCAGTGTCGAATTCTCAGACGCGAGAATTAATTAATTAAACATTCGAAAGAGCCGTATCGCATATCTCGAAATAATTCCTTGTCGATTTTCGCGCGCCCGATTCGTCACCTCACGGCTCGTCTCGGGCACACTTTGAGTTTTTTTTTTGAGAGCGTGGCCGATGGCGATCGGCGAGAACACGAAGATGATGCGTTCGGCGCGCGAAAAACAATCGTCGAGGCGGTGATGCAAATTTGTGTCACTTTGCTTCAAATTTATCGCTATTTATTTGTTGAAGGTGTAATTGACATTGTTTTTGTAATAAATTTAGAGCAAATGTGACGTTATCACATTCCTCTCGGTGGAACGAAGTTTCCTTTTCACACTTTTGATCAAAATATCATAGCTTCGTCGACGCGAAAAAAAAAAAAGCAAAACATTTGAGAAATAGATAAGAAGTTTGTTCTCATCGCGTCAGATATCGTTACTGACATATATACATACATATATCTATGAAAAAAAAAATATATATATTAAATATTTTATCTAATCAAAAGAACAGACAACTTGAACGCGGACGAAGTCTCTCTTTAGGAACTTAGAAGGAGAACTTATTTATCCTTTTCCGGGATATACGTCATCCGCGTGATAGAGAGCGTGTGTGCGATATATATATATATAGATCGAAGACAAGTTTATATGAAACGGCGGCACACTTTTAACAAAGGAAAATATAAACAGTAGAGACTGTAAAATGTGTGTCGTGTAAAAAGAAAGAAGAGGAAAAGGAGAAACATCGCCGATACGGTAGTAACTTATTTTTCTACAGTCGCCGAGAGAGAGAGAGAGAGAGAAAGAGAGAGAGGGAGAGAGAGAGAGAGAGAGAATTTATTACATTCCAAGACAACTCGAAAATGCAAAGGTAATTGGCATAAAAATGCCTTAATAATTGCTAGATCTAGAATTATTCAATTATAGACAATTAGGAGGCGCGGGTAAATTGTATAGTTACTCGCCAATTTAACGTGTCTCGATTTTTCTACACGACAGTAAAATATTCTAAAGAGTACTCAAATACTTTACAGTCACAAACAAACAAAAAATGCACAAAAATTTAGAAAAAATTTAATTAATTAAATTAGACTAATTGTAAGCATCCGAATAAAATCACCTCAACTGACTCTACGTCTAATAATTATTAAGGCACGTTTTTACGCCGATTATTGCACGAGGAAGCTTAGAAAAAAAAATCACTTTTCTACTAACTCTTTCGTTACGTACGACGGCGTACACGAATCTCTTGCAAAACGAACGCAAAGATGTTTCCTTGCGCGTAGTTCGGGAGAATAGTGCTACACGCTCGTTTTCTTGATCGGGCTCGTGTAATATTCGTGCAACAATCCGAAAAAAAAGAAACAAAACTCGCGATGTGCAAATTCGCGGCCACGTAACGAGAGGGTTGCGAAAGAGAGAAAGAGAAAGAGAGAAAGAGAGAGAGAGAGAGAGCGAAAGAATGCATGTGTGAGAGAGGGAACAGAAAAAAATTTGAATGCGAAGACAAGTAGGTATCGGCCTAAGCGCAGAAGAAGTTTTGTCAAACGCAGATCACTTCATTCGCAGAGTGAAGCGATATACACTTCCAGATCGTTCCACGAATCGCGTACTTCCATTTCCGGCCGGTTTTCTCGCCCGTGTAATTAATCTAGCGTACACAAATAATACACACACAAACGAACAACAATTGACATGCAAAGTACATGCAAATGAACACATGCGCATACGCACCAACGATGGACACGCGCACACCGATGTACACGTATGCAGATAAGAGAAATTTTCTTGTATAAAGTAGCAATAAACGGATTTTCGCGCAAGTGTACATTTCCGCGATCGATCAACATACATATACGCGAGAAAAGTGGACAGATCAGAAGGCAAGATGTGCGCGAGCCTTGTATAAAAAAAAAATAAGCGAGTTGAGAGAAAATTTCGAGAGTTGTTCAATGTTTTTAATTGCAATTATTTTATCTTGTTTTCACATAGATCAGAATTCCACCATTTGTTTTTACTTCGATCAAAAAAAAGAGAAGAAAATGTCGTTACATTTAGTGGAAGAAAAAAAAATTATTATCCCGTAATTTTTACTAACATTTTCTCTTAATTTGTTTATATCTTTTGTTAACACAGGCTCGTCACGGACAAACGACAACTACGTTAAACGCGCAAAACGATGTGAATATAACTGTGTATAGTTTATGTAAGAAAAACAAACAAATTATATCACTGTTGATATGTTAGCACACTTTTAATGTGAGGCGAGGCGAGAGATAATAGAGAAAATACATCTTTGTAAAACTTTCGGTGACTTCCTAAGTGCGACGAGGTAGGCGCGCGCGCATGAAAAAAAAAAAAATTATAATCAGAGTTACATGTGGAAAAATTGACAATGAGAAACCCCAGAAATTCCTGTGTCGACAAGATAATAAACGGCGTCTTCTCCTACGACTATAGATGATGTATCCGAGACAAAAAAAAAAAAAACAAAAAAATTGCGGAAAAAGTATTATATTACACACTCATCGTTACACCGAAGATATGTATTGATTTTTCGATTGCTGATTGTTTAAAAATGTAAGACAAGCTTTAAACTTTAAAGATAAGACAAGCGAGCATCTCACACACACACATAAACACACACACGACACTGTACGAAGTTAGTGTATAAAAAAAATAAAACAACAAAAAAAAACTACCGTAAAAAGTAACATTGCAAGCGTGGCCTAATAAACGCTGTGTTTCGAAGTCACGAGTAATTTAGCACGAAAAAAAACTTGTGAAAAAAGAGAGTAGGCAATAAAGCGTTCCGTTCGAAACTGTGTGTGGTTTTAGATTATTCTGTAAATGTTTTGTATAAATAATATGTCTGTGAATTTCTTCGTCAGAGCGCGTTCTCTGATGCGGAAAAACTCTTTCTGTCAACTTTCAGTTCGGCTGTTCTCCGATGATTGAGGAATCAAGTCCGTCTTTGTAAACGTCTTAGGATTACGCCAGTCGAAGACACGAACAAATGTTTTAGTGTTATATAAAAACATAACATTAAATATCTTTGTAAATAAATTTCGAATTAGCGATCTGTGAATTTGAAAGTAAAGTGAAATTGATGGGAGACCAAGGCTTGGGTTTTTTTGTGTCCTCTAAAATATATACACACCTGTTTCTCCGTTTTTTATTTATACAGACGCACGCGTATTCGCGTGTAGAGACAAATGCGAAGAACAAATTCAATTTTCAAACACAAAGACCTAAGATTTAGAGAGACCGCCGCAGGCTGGCAAACGTTTCGGTTTATTGTTCCTTGTTTCTTCTCTCGCGCGCGTCTCGACGGAAAAGCAATTTATCACGAAATAAGAAACGACTGCAAAAGAAATTAAAAAGTTTGCGAAATGTCGTATTCAATTAAGACTGAAATCTCGAAAAATCTCGAACGTCTCCTCGTTTCTTTTTTCTAAATTTGCATAATGTGAAAATTCACGACGTGTCGTAAAATTTTGAAACGTAAAGAGTAAAGAAGGTTACGCCAACAATCGCATCTTTTCAACAATTTTATGTAAGGAATCTTTGTTCATATATTTTGCAATTTCACGTGGTTTCGCTTGAAGATCACAAAGTTTTGAATCGTGAAGATCGATTTTGAAATTTGTCGTCGCACGATTAAAGTCGCATATTAAAAGGAAATTAAAGAAAGAAAGATTTTCTTCCTTATATACATATCGTAGCGCAACAACGTTAGCATACAACACTTTAGCGTTATTACATAATACATGTATACAATACGCAATGCGATAGTTACAAAAAAGTAGAGCGCGACGGTAGTTCCGCTGATATTATCTGCCACGTGTATCTCCTATGGTAGCGTCTTCGATTATTTTTACGAAATTTCGTTGCTTCTTACGCGGAACACAACATCAAATTAACGAAGACACGTCTCTGCAATATTTATAAATATAAATGTGTATATGTATATGTATATATATATATATATATGTGCACAATCGCAAACGCATATACGCAATAAGGGAGAAGAAGTATATATTTTATTATCGTATATATTTACAAAACGAACAACTAGGCTGTACAAAGTGTTAACTCGAGAAGACAAAGATTCTTCAAAGTCGCGCGTATATATCTTTCGAGTTTTTCGCGGGCTCAGAATAAAATCAATCTTGGGATTATCTAGCGAAAATACATTGTAACCTTTAGAAAAAATTCTTTAATGAATAGTAGTTTATATAATATATCAAGTGAGTCGGGTTTATTTTTATTTGCTGACGTAACGATCGATATGACATTTTATAAAAATATACGATAGCCTCTCTCTCTCTCTCTCTCTCTCTCTCTCTCTTTGAACGTTGATCAACAGCTGGGCTCACGATGTGAGAACTATTCAGTGCTACGCGTCATCAGATTTGAATTTGATACATCAAGCGGTGTTTCGTACAAAGCAAAAGACGACAAGCTTGTCTTGAGATTAATTTTGCATCGTCGGAAGCTGCTTAGTTTGCCGCAGTCGGCCGTTTTCCAGCCGGAATACCTTGAACTTCCACTTCCGCGCTTTAAACTTTAATATTTAATACGCCGGGAACGAGCTGTTTCCTCCGGCCGATTGTCACGGAGCGAAGTTATGTAAAGCACTTGAACAGTCACGAAGATTTGCCGAGGAATTCAACGAGATTATGCGCTCACTTGCAGCTTACGTGTGAAAGGAGCATTTTGCGCGCGAACAAGGCACTGCAAAACGACTGCGAATTTCCGGAAAGAGTTATCGAACGTGTCTGGATTAATTAAAAAAAGACTACCTGAAGTTTTTTTTCAATTTAAACAATTAATCAAACAATTAAAAAAACAAATGCTTTGTTGAAGAATATATATATGTTTGACATTTAAAGTGAAATATTTTCAGAAAATTAAAAGAAGAAAAGTTCAAGTCAAAAACGGATGTTCAAATTTGAAGATTTTTTTTTTCGGAGAAATGCGAGAGCGCGCGAGGTTTAATCATTTTGACGTTTCTCGATCAATGCACATTTCTTTGTGTCTGCACTCGAGTGTCGCAATTGAGAAACTTGAAGTTCTTTCTTTCTCTGCATAAAACGTAGCACTCGAGAATACTGTTTCGCAAAGACGTTTCCATCCGCGATCGTTCGCTCTCGTCGTCGCGGTAACTCGGGACTTTTTTTCTTTGAACTGACTGAAGGGAGAGCGAATCTTGCTGAAGGACTGTTAACGCGAACTTGTTCTAGTTACCGCCTATCGACGGATGCGCGACGACGAAACTTGTTGAAGGGAGTATTGACGCCAAACCTCGTCGCAATAGAAAATTTTAACGAGTTCTCGCGGAGGACTCGAGTGCCGCGATAGAAAAAGCAAGCATGTCGAAAATGCTGTTTTTTTTTTTTTTTTTTTTCCGTCGGCGAGACAATGTAACAAAGTTCGCGTTAGTTTCGTTTGCGGAGCACTTATCGGGGGGACGGAGTGTCCACCGTCGGTATCTCATCCCGCGAGAGAGTAGCATAGTTTTTTTTTTCGCAATTTTGTCGTTTTTCGAGAAGCAGACCGATTGGATTCGTAGCAAACGTCTATACACACACACACACACACACACACACACACACATGAACACACACACACACAGTGATTTTGGTTAAATTAAACGACTTTACTTTCTCGCAACAGACTTTCGTTTTTCTCGAGACCCGGCGTTATATTTGTTCTCGAAATTGAAAAAACACGTGCACGCACTTTCTTTCAATCCTACGCAAATCGTGCGTCACAATGACATCATCGCTCTATTTCCGTTCTCGCGTCATTCTTTTCTTGTATCCTCTCCATATAAATTTTTATTTTAAATATTTAATACACATAGCGTTACACAACAGGGACAGTAAGACGGTAGTATAAAAGACGTAGTATATTCTTCGCGCTTCAAGCGCGCGCGATATTTGGAATAAGTCGCGTAAATCGACATCACGTGACGGGACGTCGTTCCGTTCGCTTCTCGTCAACACGCCATTCTCTTGAGAAATTCGAACGAACACTCTTCGAGCGCAATTTCTCAAAGGTGTCGCATCCAACATCCGACTTTTTTTTTCTCTTCGACGCTTCCCTGATTTTCTTCTCTTCGTGATATCAGACCCTTCCTCAGGCCCGATCAGACGTTGTCGCTGAACGCGTCGCTGGCACCCAGCCGGCTGTTATCCTGAGTCGCGCCAGGATACCGGCCGGGCGCCAGCAGCCAGCCTCACGTCTTGGCGAACTTGTAGACCACGCCGAACACCAGCACGCTCACCAGCATCAGCACCATGGCAGTCACCACCTTGGCGAACACGTTCATCCCGCTCTCGGTAGGCTGCTGAGATCTGCCGCTCGGCACGCTCTGCTTCGCGGCGAGACCGCGAGCCAGCGCCGGGAAGGCCAGGCTCTGGGTGAAGGTCAGTTTGTGAAGGGACTCCGACAGGGAGTACGGGCCCACGGATCCGCGAGCCGCGGCCCTCAGCAGGGCGTACTCCAGATCCAACGCGTCAAACATGCTGTATCTGCTGACAAAAATTTTTCACCGTCTTCATTTAGCACGCATTGTAATTAATATTATCGTATAATTAATGTAATTAATGTAATTAATTTTATCTACGTTTAATTACAATTCTTATTTTTATACTTCTATGAGTTTTCACATACTGTAACTACAATCGCACTTTATCTTAATTTTTAACACAACAATTGTCAACACCGTCAAAATTAACAAAAAACGAAAAAGAACAGAGAGCCACTGGTGAGAGCGAAAGTTCAGTAATTCAATCTTAATTACGTAGATATCGTATTTTCAATCATCTCGCGAAGAAAACAATGAGACACCCGGCTTGTAAAAGACAAAATTGAGAAGACAGTCGAGAAGTTGAGTAGAAAAGAAACGGAGAAAAAGAGAAGATTTTTAAATCAATTTAAGAATTTCATTTAATCAGCGACGCTAGTGCTTCTTGTATCAAGAAATGTTTCTGGAATTACTCTTCAAGCACGCTCTCGGAATTTCAATAAAGATATCGGAGATGAATGTAACAATTCTGGCGTGAGTTCTTGCCCCGTGAGATCAAAGCACCGAGGGTGAAGGAGAGTATAAAAACGGGACCTCTCTTTTATCGGGACGATCCAATGTCTCGGCCTCGCTCCGTGCGTGATAGCTAGGCGAGATCGCGACGAGCGCAAGAAAAAAAAAAACAGAAGCGAAATTGGAACGACCTCGGATCAGGGGTAGAAGGAGAGAGCGAGCGATTTTCTCGAGCGAGGTTTTCTCCGTTGAAAGAACCACTTTTGCTATTTACCGCAAGAAGTCGTGCAATAAGTGCGAGCAATTCTGTCGATAGTAGTACGTATATATGTAAACGCGCGCGTATGTGTATACCGTACGACCCCGACGTCGTTTTGACGCGCCTTCGTATTTCCATCGTACGAAGGTCGTTCCTTGACACGAGTCAAGACCACCAGTCTCTCTCCGAGAGAGCGCGTATCTCTCGCGATATATTCCCGAAACCTTGCGTCGCTCGGCCAAGGATAAGGTCATCTTTTTTACACGAGCGGAAACAAATTAAATCAAGCGAAATGTGCACATTTTGAAATCGTGTTTGCGAGTGCTTGTCAAATTTTTCATAAATATTAAATACGAAATTCTATTTGCGTCTTTGATCCATTATTTAGCTCATTTTTATTATCAGAGAGAAAAAGCAACTTTGAATTTGTATTTTAAATATCAATGCTCATGAATTATATTGTTACGCACAAGAATAATTAATGCAACTCGTTTTTAATAGATATTACATATAAAATAGATTTCTTTTTTTTTTAAATAATTTTCATTGATGTATTCACTTGTGGAAAAAATTCTCCTTGATACAATTCGTTTTTTTTTTTTTTCTAACTGAAGGAATCAAACGGCTGATTAAGTCAGTTCGGGACGTCGAGAGATGAGTCGCCGCGCGAGCGAGCAAATTAAAATTTCAATTACCTGCTGCTGCGTCTTCTGTCCTGGGAGTGCATCGACACGATCGCCGAGCTCGGCATCGATCGCAGGCTGCTGGTGGTCGAGCTGGAAGGACTAAGCGGCGCGGGCCGATCCTCCTGGTCCTCGTCCACGGACGTTCTGTCCGGCGACGGCGGACTCTTCAGTCCCGCGTTATGGTGGTTGTGATGCAGATAGGGAAGCTGCAGCCGCGCGTGATCCGGATGCAGCAAACTGGCGCGGCGCGACTGCTGCGGCGTCATCGCCGGGCTGTTGCAGGTAGCACCGCAAGGCGACGGCGATGCCTTTTGTGTGTGTGTGTGTGTTTTTTACAAATTATAAATCAAAATCGCTTTACACACTTTCGCGAGCTCGTTATGAAAGTCAACACGGAAAAAATTGTTTGCTGATCATACAAGAGCAAACATTTTTTTCTGTGTACGTGTTTTGAACAAGAAAATTTCAGCGAAAATAAAGCATTTTTCTTTAAAAGTCCCGATAAGAACCTCAATTTGCAACGTCACGCGAACACTTTCTTGTTTCCGTGATTCACGCAAATAGAACAAAGTTTATTCAGAGATATATTTTTAGAGATTTTATATTGTTCACATCTAGACGCGCGTGAATGTGATTTGGATACCTGAATGGATTCGATGCCGCTGTCGTGGACACTTTCCTGCACGTCTGGGAATACGAACGCCTGGGCCTGTCCGTCGGCATCGGCTCTGGGCGAATCGCTTGGCCATACCTGAAGAAGGGGAAGTCCCCGCGTCTCGTTGCAGACCTCGGCGACGTTGCTCGACGATCCCCCAGGATTGAGGCACAAGTGCCCCACTTCTCTCAGTGGCTTCTGCTGAACAACATTTCTTGATTGTTTATTTTTCTTTGTCTCGTTTTCTTGTTTGTAAATAAAAAAGTTTGACGCTCTTCTCGTTTCACATGTAAATTAAACATGTTTTGTCGGAAAAAGTGTGTGCAGTTTCTCTACTAAAATGCACTTTTCTAAACTGTAAAATATATCAGCGAGGGAAACTTGATATTGCTCGCGGCAAGGACTCGAAAACAGCGTATCGGCCGTGAAACTTATTACGACCGTATCGCGCGCGAGAAAAAAAAAACTCTCCACCTTTAACCGCCCGATGTCGATAATAAATAAAACGTAGTTGGAAATTTCATATAATGTCGTCGTGGCACGTAACAAACATTTTCCGCGTTTATGTTCGCGTTAGAGAGCGCGGGGGCCTTTTACAGCGCGGCGCGCGCTCGGATATACGAGAGAGGCATGTGAAATATTGAAAAGAAATATTTTTAGCTCACATGGTCGCGGTTTCAAGAGCAGATCCGATCGATACGATTATTCGAGTTGTTTCGCGAACTTTATTTCCGATCTCGGCGAAAAAAAAAAACGCGAGGAGGAGGGAGTAACAGGCGCGAGAAAAAAAACCGAAGGTGGAATACACGCGCAAATTTTTCATCTCGACGAAATCTGCACGTTAAATGGTACGCCTGTCGTGTAAACGAGATCCGCAGCAGATTTTATTTAATCGCTTTCGCCGAAGTGGAGATGAATCGAAAAGCTTCGGTGAGTGATACGCTGGCGTTATCGATATATTACGTGCTCTTGTCACGCGAAACACGTTGCGCTTGTGTCCTTCCATATCGATTACGCGTAATCCCCGCAAAACATCATTGACGTCACATCGGTGACGATTGTTTTTAATTCTCGCGCGCAAATGACTATTAAAAGTCTCTCGATTAAAACCGTAAATTTCGAAAACGTCTCGTAACTCTTCTCGCGAAATCGTAAATTAATTTGGGATTAGAGAACGTTTGAGATCGTTAAATAATAATAAGAAAAAAAAAAAAAAGAAACCCAACAGCGCTTGTCGCGCTAGTGTGAGATATTGAAGGGGAACGTGCAAGCCTGCGTTTTCTCCGAGGCAAAATCCGATGCTGTGTGTTTTTCTGCTAAACCGCCGGCGCTCTATTGACGTAATTCCAGAATGGATCTCTTGATGCTAAAATAACTAATGTCACATTACGCGCGTCTCTCGTGTTAAAAGAAAAAAAAAAAAAAGAAAAAGAAAGAAAATGTCATTCTTATATTACGAACAATGAGACTCGTTTCCAAGCTGCAACGTCTGTTGATTTATACAGTCGAGCTGTTATTTTTGCGTTTGAAACAAGTGTTGTACGACAGAAGCATATCTCGCGAAATATTAAACTGCTCTTGCTTAGAAGAAAGTTAATGAGAATCTTATTTTTAGACTTGCTCGAATATTAATGTACGTTAAAATCAGACATTTTGTTCGAATCGAAATTAAAACGGTGTAAAAGAAAAACGCCGCAAAACAAGTCATTAAGTTTCTCGAGCGTAACGACAATGAAAAAGCGACTTGCAATTTGAAGAAACAAATGTTTTTTCAGATTATTAAAACTTCTGAGCGATTTACATTATGTCCGCCCTCTTGCTTTCGCTTAACCTTCGGCCTTTCCGCGAACGGCTTATTCGTCGCAAGGGCTCCCTATCTCTCTCTCTCTCCGTGCCGATCGAGCGATCTGATTTTATTAAGCCCTCAACGACGAGCAGTGTGGATAATAATAAATACGTTTAAAGTTCAAAACGCGCGGGGTGTCCACGCAGCAGGAGAGCTGCTGCGTCCACAGCAACCGCTGTGGGGGGATGAACGGCTCGCCGGTTTCCGGTGCGACGAGCCTGCAAAGGTCGTCCGCGCTGTAAAAAAAAAAAAAAAAAAAAAAAAAACGACGGCCCAGAAAAAGCGACGGCCGCAGAAGCAACGCGAAACAGATCGATAAAAGCGCGCGCGAAAGGAAGCGCGCCGCCGAAACTCGCACGTCGAACGAACCCCGGAACATCTCAGTCCTTTCAATCTTTTCACGTGAAAGATGAGTATTTTCCACGTACAAACATATATATATATATATACACACACACACATATATACATATTTACTTGTTAACTTTGCAATATTGATACACAAACGTTGTCTCTCAAGCAGTTCGTAATTTTGATGTTCTTTAACGAGATGTATATTATCTGCAATAAAATTGTTTATAAGTCAAGTGCAAAAAAAAACTAAACTTATAAATTACAAAATATAATAATTACATTACTATAATTATATTACAATAAGTATATTATAATAATTCAATATTCGCACAATACATTGACTAGTAAAAATATTTTTTTAAACACTATTTTATCAATAGAAGATATTTAAATAAGAAAAACAAACATACTTTTTGTGATAATTTTATCTTTGAAAACAATTTGTGTCATTTCACGCCTACGATATGTAACATTTATTCGTCAGTCGTTTTAACGTTATATATTGTTAACAAAAAAAAAGATAACTCACTCGCGCAGTAAAACGCAAATGTTGGCAGGCGCTCTACAAACACGAATGGTAAAAAAAGACAATCCGCGAAAATGTGTTCAACGATATGATCAGTTGATATATTTCGAACTATCTGTTTATATTTCTTTGTGAAAAATAGTTGTCAAAGTTGACGTTTCAAATCGCATTCTGTCGAAAATGAAAAACAACCTCGATACAAACGGGATATAAAGTCGGACCAAGGGGTGACCGAGAACAAAGTAAGCCCCGAAACAAATCGATAATAAACGCGCGTGCAGGAAGTGTGCGGGCGACACACACACGCACACGCACACACAGAACAGGAAAATTAAACAGTCGAAAAAATATTGCCGGGGGAATCACAAGTCGAGACACGAAAAATCACAATTACCGCTGGCAAATTAACAACGGCGGTCGGGAAAAAAGACAGCTGCGCAAATTGGACGGAAATGTTCGGGGACGCGCTCACCTGAATGTTATATTATTCGTCGTTGCTCTCTCTCTTTGATTTTTATACGGCGTTTAAACGTCTGCAGCGCAAAACGCGTAAAATATTTTTATTACCCCGCGCAACGATCGCGAGTCACGACAAAAGTCAGGGGGAATGCACGGGAATGTGTTTCGCGATGCGAAATCGAATCGATAATGCAAAAGAAGACAGGGTTAGCTTTTCTAAAGTGCAGGACTTGTTTCCGTCGCGATAAAAAAAGCTTTTCCGTCGAACTTCTTTTCGAATGTCGACAGTAATCGACATTCGCGAGTCTCCTTCCAGCGAGAAAATAGCTGTCGTCGATGTCTCGCGTGCGAGAAACACGCGATCGGAAAAACGAGCGCGTGTTTATTTTTCCTCACCGAGAGAAAACTGATTCGCGCCACGTGACGATTGCAATCTCGAGGGAGGAAGAGGGAGCAACAATGAGGGAGAAAAACGCCGCTCGAATAATCGAGCGTTACAAGCCACACTTCGCATTCTCGTTCACCTTTTCAATGCTAAACGTGTAAAACGTGTTTTTTGTTTTTTTGTTCCTTCTTCCGGCGCGACTTTCGACTAATGGGAGCAGCGGCGCGTGGGAGCGGAACGCGCGAAGCTGGCGCGGTTCCAAATTGACCGCCGCAAGTAGAAAAGCTCGCAATAGAGCGCGACGACGATAAAACACATTGAATACAACGCAGCGAAATAAAAACTCTCGTACGTGTGTGTGTGTGTATGTGCGTGCGTGCGTGTGTGTGTGTGTGTATGTGTATGTGTATCGTCTTCGTTGATTAATTTGGAGTCAAGAAGTCTGCGATGGTTGGTGGAAATGGCGGAAATAATGTTTCGCGAAATCTCCTGAGATTTCGAGAGCTCACGTGTCGGAATTTTGACGTTTAAATAATTCATTCCGTGCGGTCGGTTTCAGAAGTCTTGAAACTTTTAACGCTCGCTGCGCGCGAGAGGCGAAACCGACGATTTTTCGGTGAGTTCGAGTAAATTTGTATTCGTGCCGCATTTTGCTGCCGGAAGCCGCGTCGTCGTCTTGCAAATTTCGTAATGCATTTTCCACGATTTAATCTAACAGCCATGAAACGCGAGCGTAAAACCGTGCGCTGCCACATACACACACACACACACACGCTGTTTCTTGCCGCGATCGCGAGTTTCGTTTTTTGAAAATAAATTTGCGAAACTGATACAAGCGCCACGAGACGGAAGATGATATCGTGCGCACGTTTTTCTGTTTTTTTCTGCGAAAATAGCAATTAACGCGGCAGCGCGGCTCTGTTGCTTGTTCGCGATCGTAAACTTCACACGAAAGCGAGCGATAATAAAGAGAGTGCAACGTAACGCGAGTCTCTCAAATGTGATTTCGTCTGTACGAAGTTCGCAAAATGCGCGGTCGTTAAGAACGAATTACGACGATCGCCGATCGTCGTGGGATTAGACGCGATCGTTAGTAATAAAAACGGAGTGAAACCCTCTGCTATTCTCTCACGTAATCGCATAAAGAGACACGTTTGTTCGTGACCGTGACTGCAAGATCTCGTCTTCCTTTGGCCTTGACGCGAGCCCCGGTCGATGAAGGCAAGAAAAAAAAGGGGATCGTTTCCCTGGCACGACGCCTGCCTCAACTAAATTAAAAGATCGCGCTGTGCGTTTCGGAAACGTTGTGCTTTTTCTATCTCTCTTGGTTACTTTTCACTGGCGCGGTTCTTGAATATGAAAATGCTTGTAAGCGGCCATTTTCCGAATTTCGGATGAATCATAATTCGGCAAAACTCCGACTTCGCGAGCACTTTTCTTTACGAATTACAGAGTTAATGAATACAATTATCTTGTCTCATATTATTTGCGTATCGTATATGAACAAATGTGTCACATGTGTATGGAAGAGCCTCAAAACGGAGGAGAGAAAAATAAAACCCGATAGTAGCTCGATAACAGTAGCAAATAATAGAAGCAAATAAAAAGGAAATAAAGGAAAAGCAAATACATGCGAACGGAAGAATAAATTCAATTGAACGACTAAAAACATTGACGTGAAATTGAAAAAGTTGATTGATTTAAAAAAATATTATCATGAAATAAAAGTGCGGGGGAGAAAAAAAAAGGTTCTTCTCCCTGAACAAACCAACCGATGGTGACTTTTCGGTCGTTCTGCGAGAAGACAATGCCGCTCGTAAACCGAATCCAACAAGTTTTCGTGGCGGACATGCTCGTGTAATCCAATTCAATATACAAGGGACGTCGTAAAACACGCTTTAGAGAGACGTGCGCGATAAAAGCAAAAAAGAAGAGAGACTTTGCGAGAAGAAAATTTCTTTTCTGAGAAACAAATCGAAACGTATGTAACCGCGCTCGCGTAATTTATTTAAAAAAAGCTACTCTCTGATAGGTTTGTTTATAAAAAAAACTACTGTAAAAAAAACATATATTTAAAAACCATTAAGCAACGTTTACTACGATCGTTTATTTCTGATGAAACGTTCTGTTCTCAAGACCGTTGGACTATCCATCGCCGGGGACAACCGCCCCAACCCACCTGTATGCTTCTTGCTTCGTAGCCTTTCGAGGCGAATTCTCTCGAGGCAATCAACAATTCTTATTTATATCTAAATCGATCTCTCATTTCCGCTCTTTCAAACAAACAGCTCGTTTACAACTTGACGAAGCTCATAAAAACCGGACTCGACTACACATCAATCACACGAGAAATCAATTCATCACTCCCTTCGCTCCCTTCTGCTTATTTAAACGATCGATCGGGCGGATGAGTCCAACTGCTTCTTCATCAAATCACAATCGCATCATTGATCGATTCACATCAATCGTTTTCGACTTCTGTCGCGCGCGATCTCCAGAACGCGCGTGGATCGCTTTTGTATACGCGCGCAACTTCCCCTTTACGAAACAAATCTACAACCGTACAGTCTCTAATCGCGCATCCTCCTCTCGCGCGAGAGGAGAAGATCCTACCTGCATGCTTCTGATCGCATGCCAGAAGATCCCGGCACGATCCTCCGAGGCTCGCGTACACTCGGTCCAGGTTTACGACGGGGGTGCTTCGCACGCTCGGTCTCTCACGAGCTTCGAACTGCGACTGGATCAGGCCGCGCGCGCGACAGGATCGTGTGCTTCGCCCTCGCGGGGATTGCCATAGTCTGACGGAGTTGAGCTCCGGCGCGGGAAGGGGCGAAAAAGCGAGGCAGGTGGAAAGGGGGAACTGTGCGGAAAGGAAGGTGGATTGCGGGGGGGTTGTTTTCGCTGTGCCAACAGAGAGATAGTAAACTGTTATCGGCGAGGCCGATGAGCCGCATCGCTTCAGGTGGACGCCGAAGGGTTGGATAAACATGGCTCTCGCACGATCGTTGAATTTTTCAAGGGTAGTTTTCAAAAACAATAAATAAATAAATAACAAAAAACACACCTACCCCAAAAACGCATTATCCACAGGTTGTTCTGTTTGTTTTGTTGAACAATTGTTGCGAGAATAAAAGCCGTAAGCAAAAATCGACTTATTCGCGCTGTTGCTCTTGCTTTTATTGTCAAAAATGAACTTTTCCACGGCAAACGTTGAATATTATGCGCGAGAAAAGAGAAAGAAAAAGAGAGTAAAAGAGAGATAATAAAATTCACGCTCTAGTTGCTTCTTTCTGTCAAATTATTCAAATCGTGAAACATGCATTTATTTTCCGAATCACGTGTATCTATTTTCTGAAATTATATTACGTGACATATATATATATATATATATATATATATATATATATTATTCAAGCTTTTTGTCACAAATCAAAATTTAATTAGAGACAAGACAATAATTTATTTTGAAATAACAACAATGAAGTACTCTTTATCTTCATTATCGCTTGCGCAAATGGTATTACTTTGTTTTATTGCACAAAGAGCGAAACGGGAGAAACTTTACCACTAAAAATACATACGGTTTTACCTTTATCTTTCATTCAGGACTAATCAAGAATCCGTTATTCTATCCGGTTTGAGATTAATTGTTAATCCAACGTGCGTTTTAATTACAATCTTGCCAATTAAATTAATTGAGTAACACGCAAATCGATAGAGTGATATCGAATGATATTGTCGGATACACATGCGTCGGAAATGGAACGAGATTAAATATCTATTTTAATTTACAACGTGCATGATATAAATAAAATGCTTTTCCACAATCGTATTATTTACACACAGATTCTGCGAACTTCCATTGTAATCGCCGTTATACGTTTTATATAAAATCGCTGAATAATTGAAGTTATCCGTCATTTAAGCTTTCAACGAAAAAAACGAAATATTCAACAAAGAAACGTGACTAAAGTCACGTGACAGGGAGGAGAGGAAAAACAACACGCGACTAAGGTCACGTGACTTTACTTTTTAGTTTTTAAAGAGTGTGTCAACACGGGTGCGTAACCGTCAAGGTTGGCATTTGAAGATGAGGACACGAACTACGACAGAAGGACTTTTAGTATTTGGAACGCGTTTGGGAGTGTCAGTTTCTCCCGTTAGACTGACGAGAGGCAGGCAGTTTCATTCTGATAAATTGAACGGTAAACCGCACAAAAGCCAACCAAATGATGTCCCGCCGCTTTCGGCTGGCCGTCGTCAACGTGACGAAATTAACGTCGGAGAGAAACGCGCGGCCCCAGAAACGGAAGGAGGAAAGAAAATAGGGAAAATGCGCGCGTTTATTTTTGCCCAATTACGAGGGAAATGAGAGACGAGCGGTTGAGCTCGCTGGATGAACAGACGCGATTTGGTATGGCACGGGAAAAGAACAGAAGGATACGATATGGAATATCACATCTTTGTCGAGATAATAGATCCAAAGTGCGCGGCTGGAGAGAACATCGCATGCGGAAGGAAAACGTGATCCCGTTTTCTCTGTCGACAGAAAGAAAAATCGACGAAAGAGACCGGTGAAATAGAGGGACATGATTGCGGTACGACAATGCGAATTTCAAGGGAAGATTGGGAAGAGAGCGAGCCGGTGATGTGTTATAACAACAAATGGGATTTCGCCGAGGACGGGGATACTATTTGGCGAACGCATTAAGACGAGAAAAAAGACAGGGATCAAAAATAAAGAAAAAAAAGAAAAACTTACAAAATGCGCGCTGTGATAGATGAGCGCAAATTGTGCGAATTCGAAAACAGAGTCTCTCTCTCTCTCTCTCTCTCTCTCTCTCTCTCTCTCTCTTTTTCTCTTTGAGAAACGAAGGATGAATATAATTGTTGCTAATCGAACTGTCTGAACTGTCTTCGCTCGAGAATATTATACATTGCTGAAGTAGTACAATATAAAGTAAAGTGGAACTGAAATGACATCGATAAGGGAATAAAATGGAACAAAGTAAAGAGTAGAGTAAAATGAAAAGTAGAATTGAAATGGCGCATTAATAAAAGGCCGCATTACGATAAAGTGTAGACAGTTAATTAAATACACACACACACACACACACATATATATATATATATATTATAATCCAATATTTTAATTTCCCTTCTCTCCGATGTTAATTTACAGATACAAAAGCGAAGAAAGTCTTCGTGAGGTAAAGGCAAACTTCCGCAGGTTCTAATAAAATACACCATCGGGGATGTATTTATACAGAGTGTACATAAAAAGATCGCTTCATTCTGTACAGGCGCGCGGTACGAAAATAAAGAGAACGTTCGCTTCAACCCGCAGTACAGATCTTTCTCTCGTTTTACGAAATCAAGAAAGTAATTTTACTTATTCATCCGGTATGGACCGGATCGCGCACACCTGCATCACGCCTGATCGAACGCGATTCGAACGCCGACGGCGTCCTGATTTCCTAGTCCGTCGACTTCTCCGGCGCATATCTCCCGAGGTTGCCAGATTATCGCGATGCAAGAAGAGAGAGAGAGAGAGGGAAAATGATCAGAGAGATGCGCCGCGCTCCATCGTAGATGCGGGAACGGGATGAGATGTGTCGCGGGTACGCAGTTGCGACTAGGACGACGAGAGAGCTAGGAGGGAGGACGAGGACGCGACGCCGGCGCGGCAGGAATCCCGTAGTTCAAGGTCACCGGTCACCACGAAGGGGTGGCACAGCAACCATACGTTATTACAGCTCTCCGGGTCTCCTGTGTTCCACATCACCGCCGGCTAGGCTTGTGCAGGACGACCGATCTTCCGCACACAACCTTGCACATCCCTGAAATCGATATAACCCACCTATCTTTCTCTCATTGCCGACCTCGCCGGTATCCTCCGTGTGCGTACACACGTGTGTGTGTGTGTGTATGTGTACGTATGTACATGTGTGGCAGGCAAAACAGGGCGGATGTATCCTGCTGATGCAGCCGCGCAATGCGACGGCTGCAGCGCAATTCGACGGCACACGCTACCGCATACACGTGGCACATCGAGCGACGACAGGTGGCTCTTTTTTTGTTTTTTTTTTTTTTTTTTGATCATCCCCACGGAAGGGCGTTATTGGGACTTGCGTTTGGTATCATATCGCTACATCGATACATCGTATAAATTGGCGGCGGTTGTAACATATTTTATTCAAGATAGAGCGATTTATATATATAATATAATACGATGTGTGTGTGTGTGTGTGTAAAATATCGAGAGAGAGTTTTCATATCTGTTTCACGTGAAATGTCACGTTTTTGCAGCGAGCTCCCGAGAGCAATAATTCATCTCGACGAGGCACAAAAGAATATGTATCCCGACTTTTATGAATATATTATGTACAGAGTCGTCTCTGTTTCGATTGTGTGACTCGTATGTAAAAGGACGGAACAATGGTTCGGAAAAAAGAAACGGGGAAAAAAGAAAAAAAAAAAAAGAAAACAAGACGTATATATTTCTCGTCGCGGAGAAAAACGTGCAGACGAACCACATTTCGCCAGTTGTGTGTGTTGCGTGCGGAGTTACAATATCATATCTGAATTGACTTGACGCGACCGACACACGGAGAGACGAGACACATGGTGAACGATAGGCATAATAACGGCGTATCGCATTACGTGATCGATACGCGAGGAGGAGGAGTCCTTCGAGACAGATCCGTATCCGGTAAATTGAAAATACCACGGCGAGGACGCGCCGCGCGGGCAAATCCCATTTAGTCTCTCAAGATGATCTAAAAATCGACACCCAAGGTCGCGCGGAAGGATGTGAAACGGGAGGAGAGGACGGACGAGAGAGCATTCCCTCTGGGGAGTGTATATACTTTCGAAATTGTGCATCGTTTGCCGAGACGTTCTATCGATCATCGGCAGATAAATATGGCGCTTCCATAGTTGATTACACACGAAACCATTTATCTTGAGGGCGTCGCGTCTCGTTAAACTTTTCACCCGAAACCGCGCTTGTCATTTTTTTTTCTCCGCGAGATTGAATCCATTATAGCGATATAAACTCGAATTCCGCTTGACGTAGGCTCATTTTTCTTTTGTTTTTTTTTCTTATAATAAAAAAAATTAACCTCCCCCGATTTAATTGGAAAAACTCAGCTAACGTGACGATTGATGAAATTTCAGCTAGCTGAGCTTCCATGTTCCGAGTAACGAACGAGGGAAAATTGCGTTTGTGCAGTCTGAAAGCAAGCGGGGAATCAAGCGGGGATTTCTCGCGCTTACTCGAGCAAGATTTACTGAGGCCATTTCGGTCAACTGCACGAATGAGCCGCATAGTCTGCGAAATAGACGCGGCGCCCCATCTGGAATATCTCTACCTTTCTGTAAAGAGAGCGAGAGAGAGAACAGAAACGCACGGTCTCTTGAATATTCAACAGTACGTAATACCCCCTTAAAGGACTTCTATTTTCATCCGGCTCAATTGCTGCAGGAAGTATAAATAAACGCCACCTTGAAGACGGCGCGGGATCGTTTCAAGGTACGATTTTCAAGGCGGTCTCGGAAATACTCACACTCGTTTCCATAACTGTGTTCCTCGCATAAATTAAAAAGTAATTTTAGGAAGGAAGAGGAATACAAAGTGAGCAAAGAGAAAAAAAAAGTGGGTAATAATTTCTTTTCAATTTCCTGTCCTGACGAGAATGACATTGCGGCAAATCGACCGTGAGTTCGAATTTTCACGTTTTGCAGCAGAGAGAACGTTAAAAAACCGCCGATCAATGAGTTTGGCCGCGGGACAACGTTATGCGAAACCGCCGACGCGCGATTCATGACATTATATGAAAATTGCGGGACAGCATGCGGGCTGACGTTTCGCCCCCCCGCCGTTCCCCGAGGAATTGGAAGAATTTCACGAAGCTTTTTCTCCCGCTGTTCTCTTCCTGCTGCAATTGCACGATACATCACGATACATCCGTTATCCGGCGCTTCTCGCGTGCTCTGTTTGATTAATTCAAATTCCGCTTTGACAATGTTGCGTGTTTATGTAACACGGACAAGAACGTGAGCGGCGTGTGTGCGAGACGCAAAACGAATAAAACCACGTGTACAACCAAGAAAGAAAGAGAGAAAGAGTTATAGAAAAAAATGAGAGTTATAAAAAATATGTAAGTAAATTACTTTTACATTAAAAAAAAAAGAGATCTTGATGATCGATTCGCGATGGCAGCATGTGCGCGAATGGTTTATATTCACGATCGACGTGTTCGATCGGCTAGTCATTGCCGATTTGCACGTTACATTTAATTTACATTTTATAAAGTGTTTGCTACGGTGACATTAAATTGTTTTTTTAAGTTTGACGTTTCGTGATACGTAATAAATTTCAAAATCAGTTCGATCGAAGAGAATGTCACGATCGACAATCGATGTTCGACTGCGCGCGTTGCGTTGGATCAACGAAAGATGGAGCCCGCGGTATTGCGAGCGTCTTTTACACGAGCGTGTAGAAACGGCGATCGGCGATTTTGTGGCCCCGGGCAGAGAAAGCTCTTCGCCTCGAAGGCTTTGCCGGCGTTTAGCTGTTGCTTTTGCCACGGACACGCCGTTGCCTCGTCTTCTTTCCTTTCACCGCCGTGGCATATGCCACGTCAGGGCCGCAACATTTCGTTCCGAAGGAGCCTCGAGCAATCGCTTTTTCGCAACACCGGTGATAAGAAATCAAAAATTCTTTTCAGAAATCGTCGGGGCGTTTCAAGTATTTTTTTTTTTTTTTTCAATGTTTTTGTTCAAATGTAGAAAATTTTTATCATATTTATACATCGTTGCGCCTTTATTGAAAAGAAAGAGAGAGAGAGAGAATATTACTTATTATAATTTCCGCGTTACACAATTCTCTCTTTTTTCCATAATTAAAAGATTAATCTCCCTAATTACTAAATAAATAAAACAGCGAGTCGACGGTCCCGAAGATCAGAGATGTAGTATCGTCGCAGTGAAAAAAAAAAAAACGGGAAAGCTCATGCATTTTAAACTCATTTTACTTGGAGAATTATAAATTATATACACACACGTCCACCGTTGCGCGATATTCCAGTGATTTCCTCACTAAAGTGATTACTACTCTCAGTTACCATTGACATTTCGTTCCACTCTTTTTTTTTTTTTTTCACACCCGTTTGTTAAGCTCAACCGGTCGCGTCGACCATCAACACGCGCACACATTGCTTTGCGGCAAATTAATTTGCCGAAGTTGTCATCGCTCTCGACGATCGCTGCAGATCTCAGGATTTTTTTCGCTTTCCTCGAAGGCGCTACCGAGACACAAGACGGCCTTAATGATTATCGATTAACGAGATCTCTCGCGAGATAAACGAATCGACGAGCCGCGCGCTTTCTAAGGCGCGAAGCGCTCGCCTCGAGATGCATCGCAATCACGTTCCGTTCGACGATCGCAATTACATGAATCATCGCCGCACTTAGAGCGAGTAAGAGAGACGACGCTCTCTGTGCACGACGAGACCCGGCAGAGAACGTAACTTGCCATTCGATGCTGAGGGAAGATAGGGAGAGCGCATTCTCGCCGCGTGTACTTCCTGCTCTCGCGCGATCGATCAATCGAAGTTCCCGATCGAGGATCGAGGAAATTCCGTTAAAACGTTTTCTCGTATAGGAGGATGCGTTTTCTCACGGCGGATTTGACACGAAACGATCGATACAATCGGCCGTCAATCGGCGCGTAATGAATAGGCGTATCGCGCATATACGAGCGACGATATAAAGAGCCGTTCGTTAAAGCCGCGCAATTGGACTCGGTAATGACAGCGTGTTACGATACTTTCGCGCTTTGCGGACCGAGCTAAGTGGCATTTTGCGCGATCGTCGGTTTTATATCCAAGCTCAAAGGGCAAATTCCTGACGAGACCCATCGGCGTGAATCCGCCGATGGATCTCATGCGGCGGATGCTGCGCGTTGCGATCGTTTTGTTGCGAGATCCATCCACACACGAGTCGCGAAGAAGAAGCGCGACGCAGACACGGTTAATAATAAAACTTCCATTAATTTTCACGCGCCAACTTTACCAGTGTGCTGTTACACGGTAGTCGTGTGCGTCAGGTCGACGCGCACTTTCTAGCGGTTTCGAGTTCACTGTTCAGTGAACATTGTGTCCGCGGTGTTGCACCATACGGAGAGGCGTGCGATATCCGATTATCCCGCCGGAAAATGCGAAATGCCGCAAGATACGAGAACCGCTTTTATTTTCCTTTTTCTCTTTCTTTTCCTCTTCGAGAGCGAGCGAATAACGTTGTTCGTAAAAATCGCGACCGAGGTGTGATCAGTCCGGCGTGAGATTCGATCAAAATAAACTTCAACAAATAAGATAATGTGAAAATAACACTGTCGCGTAACCTCTCTCTTTTTCTATCTCTTTCTCTTTGTAAAATAAGACAGAATCATCTGAAAAACCTATTTGATACAGCACGTGTTTGCGATCACGTCGATTGTCAGGCGGGAGACGCGCGCGCTAGCACAATCACGACGATCGCCACCGTGGAATTTACGATCGGCAAATGGCACATTCCTGCACGTGCGCGGGTCCACAATACGATCTCCTCCTTGCTCGTCGATTCGCAACGAAAAATCAACGGGAGATTCGCGAGCAGCCTGGCATTTACCGGTGGTGCAACAAGCTCGTGCGGGGAGACTGTTTGCGAAGACTGTCCGCGACGGGCCGCGTCCAAAATGCCAGGCGAGCCCTTCCTTGCCCATCCCGTTCTGCGTGACATTTGAAAAAAAAAAAAAAAAAAAAAGAAGTTCGGATCTCATATCTATTCTTCCAACGCCCGCGGGAGATTTTGGCGCCGCGATTGCGTCGCGACGCGTCGTCAGCTTCTCTCGCTCGGCGCTTCTCGATTGTGACACGACGTTGTGGTATCTCGGTCTGTCATTAAAAGCAGCTTCGGTCGCGAAACGACCGATACCGCGAACGAGACTGTTTCCACAATCGTTTCACTTTCGAGCGCGTATCGCGCGCGGCCGATTCGCAATCTGCAAACCGCAGATCGACCGCGAGAAGAAGACGAACGCAACTTGGTGATGTTTTAAAACGTAAATTTTATTCGCTTCATTTCTCTCAGCTCAGAGTTATGTAAAAATCTTAGGTCATCGTAGAAAGCTGCCGCGCGATACGCAGGTAGATTTTCGATCGCAATCTCGGTTCCGAGCGATATAAACAAATATTATGTAAAACGCACGCGCTCGATTGTGATAACGCCCCGCGCGAGAGAGACTTTCCATCTAATCGCGCGCCGCGAAACGTGTCATTTTCTTCAATCGCTCTCACGTCTCGCATACGCTCTCCGGGCGACGAGACGTGGTGTTCTTCGTCAAAGTTTTGCTCGAAGCGATCGTAAAACACGATCCGCCGAGAGCGTCTCGCAAATGTTATATTTGCGAGACGCAATCTCGACTTTTGAAATCGAAAGTGCAAAGCTGTTCGCTCGAGTTGCAGAAACGTCTTTTCGTCGCTTGAGACAATGCAGACAATTACGACCGAAGAACTTCAGGATTCATTCTCTCCCATTTCCTTCTCCCTTCAGGAAACACAACCATTGCCGCTTAAAGCTGACGAACTGGAAAATGCTCGCGAAGAGAAGCAAGTACTTCACCGTCAGTGTCTCTTCTCGATCTCGACGCGAAATTTCTCGACATTCTTGAGACGATTAACGCGCGGCGATTTTAACGTTCAATTTTTCTTTGATCTTATTTGAGACAAAAAAACTCTCCGATTTATCGAAGAAGGTTATTCTCCCGACCTTGACACAAACTTACATCACAGCTCTCTGCCTCTCAGACGCTTTCTCGTCAGTCAGCGCGAAACTCATCCCAAATGTCAGCGAGGCTCGCGCTGCGCCTCGTTAGAAAAATCCATAAATTCGTCTTTTTATTCGCGCATTTAGGAGAAGAAAGATTATACGCGATATCTTCATTAACGCGCGACGTCCGTCATCGACAATCAGTTTCGATTCAAACTCCGTATAGATCGCAATCTACGTCCCGCTGACGTGGAGAAATATACAAACGTTTTTTTATCTTTTCCACATCATCATAAATCGCCACGTCCGCGGTGAACTTAATTTATTTATCCACGGCAATAAAGATAAAATCGACGGAATAGAGCTCGTGCCGCAGGCATGGGATTTTTTTTATGAGGTCGCATAAAACACTTAAAGGAGATACATACGGTAGTTGGCGCGAATACACTTCTCTCTCTCTCTCTCTCTCTTTAAGAATTTTCTTCTAGGTCGAGGTCGTGCACGCTCGAACCTACTCCACCGAAAGAATTGCCGTACCCCGTTGCTTTCGTACAGCTCGGCGAATTAGTGAGTTCTCGCGTTTGTCCATCTCTCGCGGACAGACTAATGACTATGGTCATAGATCAAAATATACGTCAAGAATCTCGCGAAAATCGATTCTACATCCATCACACTTCAATTTCTCTCTGTCGCAAAGTTTTTTAACGTCCATGTGACGTTAATGCGAAAATACTCGGAACGTCACACGATGTGCAATCGTTTGCCAAAATCGAGAGTCGCGAAACACGTGATGTCCAGACGGTCTCGACGCTATATCTCGCGTACGGTACATCGAGGTGTCTGGAAAAACCGATGGTTTCGTACGTTCCTGAAGCACGAACAGGCCCACACGGGCCGGAGCAATGCTCAAAGATGCGAAAGGGGGGACCCCGATCGCGCGCACGCCGTCGTGGTGGTGGCAATATAAGGCCCGACAAGTAGCGGGCCACAGCCAGTCCGTGAGTGGGTACCCTACACCTTCAAGGCCCGCGTCCTTGAAGACAAACTCGTCCTCGAGGTTGTGAAGTCGTTCGACCGCGCCGTTACACGCGAAGAGAGATCCACCTTGAAGTTTGGGCGATTTCGCGACCGAGATCTAACCGGGGTCACCCTGACGGGAATCCCACTCCTTCTACCGGAAGTGGCCGAGCGATCGGTATCCCCCACCTTCGCGATCGGTCCCCCTTCCTGATCAGCGTCAGTATCGAACGTCAGTTGAGCGGGAGTGATTGAGGGGTAAAGAGAGTTAGGTGCTCTACACCCTGGCATCAGTTCGTGGCAAGACAACGGAGTCGAAGACGAGGACAACGACGACGAAGACGAGGAGAGGAAGTTACGTTCCCCGTTGAGGACGTCAGGACGAGCATGAGGTCCTCGCTGGTGCTGCTCCTGGCAGCAGGTTTCGTCCTTGCCGGTGAGTAGCAGATTTCTTCGCCGAGTTCACGTCGCGATATTGTCGCGATATATTGTTACATGTGTGCGGGTATCGAATTCCCGTGTGTGGGGGACATGTGAGAGTTCTCCGGGTCGCGATACGCGCGTGGGACGTGATTTTTACGGTAACCCAAGAAAATCGCTCAAGTCGAACCGCACTCTTTTCCGCCAATTAAACTCACTAATTATTTTCCGCGTTCCGCCGCGGTCCTCTGTATAAATTTCGCTCGGCGATTAAAATCGCTCGTTCAGAGTATTGACGTTCAGAATGTTGATAAAAAATGTTTGAATTAAATTCACATATTAATTAGATTGTATAATCGCAAACATTTGAGAGAGACGTTTTTATGGAGACTACGAACAGGTCGTGTGCGGTGTATAACGAGAAATTAAACAAGTCCTCGCCGAAACGACTGCCGATCGAACGGCGAGGATTGATACCAAGCACGAATCTGTAGAAAGGTGTCTCGGATATCATATAAGTGATACATGAGATCGCATAGTAACCGAGCCGTTCAAAATGGCGAAAGTGTCGCTGCAATCTGGCGATTGCAATTTTCCTCTCCGTTTTACTCTTGGAATTTCGTTTCCTTTCTTCGGCGTAAAACGTTGTGAGAGGCGATTTTCTCGCGTGACGAGCGGCGTTCTCGCGGAGACAGGAAGAATAATTTAAACATTAGTTGAGAAGCGATGATCGGGACGACAGGTTGCATAAGAGATTAGAGCGTGAAAGCTTCTCGGTCCGGTCGGTCCCGGATAGGTGACGTCACTGCCGTGCCCCGGGCACTGAAAATGGCACGGGTGGGGGCACAACTTTCCCTGTTTGTCGCTCCTGCCACGAAGTCGTCTCGAGAGCCCTGGGGACCCAACGGGACCGATCGCTTGAGATATCAGACGAAGAAATTCCGGAGAAATGTCATTATCCAAAGAATGTCCCATTTTACGATTAAATTATTAATTTGTATTTTTTATTTTGCGAGGTTTCGTTTAAAAGCTTGTTGTTTCTTTCTTATGTTACTTTTGTGCATCTGTTTTGAAACGTCTCGTTAAAACACATTTCGTTTTTCGAAGCTGTTAATAATTTGCTCCTAATAATTTACGTCTGTAAAAACGTGAAACGTCACGATGGACGAAAATATCGTCGTAATCCTCTTTCGATCAAACGCTTCAGCGGATTTAAGAGGATCGTATATTTCTTATACTCGATATGCTTTTGATAGGCAATTAATTAATTACGGAAAAATGAACGAACGAACATCGCTCTTTCCTTCTTTCAGAGAGCTCGAGCCGAGTTAAACGCCAAGAAGATAAAAAGGAGGAGAGCTTCGAGAACGAGATCTGCAAGGACAAAGATGCGGGCGAGTGGTTTCGACTGGTCGCCGGCGAGGGCGACAACTGTCGCGACGTGATCCAGTGCACGAGTTCCGGTCTGCAGGCGATCCGATGCCCGGCCGGTCTGTACTTCGACATTGACAAGCAGACCTGCGACTGGAAGGATTCCGTCAGCAACTGCAAGCTGAAGAACAAAGAGAGAAAGGCCAAACCCTTGCTTTACACCGAGGAACCTCTTTGTCCAGATGGTTCTCTCGCGTGCGGAGACGGTTCCTGTATCGAGAGAGGTCTCTTCTGCAACGGGGAGAAGGATTGCACAGACGGCTCCGACGAGAACGTTTGCGGTAAGTTGCCGAAGAGTCGCAGCATTTTTTTATTAAAGAATGAAGAAACTTTTTTCTTGTAATTCGGAACGATAATATTTTTTTTTTCAGATATGGACAATGATCCTAACAGAGCTCCGCCTTGCGACCCGACCGTGTGTGTTCTGCCTGACTGCTTCTGTTCGGAAGACGGCACCACGATACCCGGCGACTTTCCGGGCAAGGACGTTCCCCAAATGGTGACGATAACCTTCGACGACGCCATCAACAACAACAACATCGGTCTCTACAAGGAGATCTTCAACGGCAAGCGCAAGAATCCGAACGGTTGCGATATCAAGGCCACATTCTTCGTGTCGCACAAGTACACCAACTACTCCGCGGTCCAGGAGATGCACAGGAAAGGCCACGAGATCGCCGTCCACTCTATCTCGTAAGAATTGACTTCTTTTTTTTAATTATTATTATTATTAACATTGACATTTCTCTCATTTTACATGCCATCTCTCTCGAAAGTCCGCTGGAATTCTAACACCTTTTCCGCGGAATTGTTCATGAGACCTTATCGAGAGCGAGGTCTCAAGACAAAGCAGGTTCATACACGATTTCATAAACCGCAGGCGAGCAGGTTTACAAAACATATACAGGTTCACGCACGAGTACAGGTTCCTGTGATGCGTCATGTCGCTCACGACCATAGTCATAATTGTTAAAATTTGAACTCGGTCACTACATAAGTGTTTACATGAAAACTTTGGGGCAAGGCATAATGACGACGAGCGCTTCTGGTCGGACGCCACCGTCGATGACTGGGCCAAGGAGATGGCCGGCATGAGGATCATCGCCGAGAAGTTCGCCAATCTGACGGACAACAGTGTCGTCGGTGTGAGAGCGCCGTATCTGCGTGTCGGTGGCAACAATCAGTTCACTATGATGGAGGAGCAAGCCTTCCTCTACGACTCCACTATAACCGCGGCCTTGAACAACCCGCCGCTGTGGCCGTACACCATGTACTTCAGAATGCCGCACCGCTGCCACGGAAACCTTCAGCACTGTCCCACCAGGTGAGAGTCGTTGAGAAAGTCTTTAAACAATGGCAACGCGATTGTTCTTAAATGCGGCAAATAACTTACATGTTCGCAGATCGCACGCCGTGTGGGAGATGGTAATGAACGAGCTGGACCGGCGCGAGGATCCCCAGAATGACGAGTATCTGCCCGGGTGTGCCATGGTGGACTCGTGCAGCAACATTCTGACGGGCGACCAGTTCTACAACTTCCTCAATCACAACTTCGACCGCCACTACGAGCAGAATCGAGCGCCCCTGGGTCTCTACTTCCACGCTGCCTGGCTCAAGAACAATCCCGAGTTTCTTGACGCCTTCCTCTACTGGATCGACGAGATCTTGCAGAACCACAACGACGTTTACTTCGTGACGATGACTCAGGTGATTCAGTGGATTCAGAACCCGCGCACCATCACTGAGGTCAAGAACTTCGAGCCCTGGCGGGAGAAGTGCACGGTTGACGGACCGCCGGCGTGCTGGGTTCCCCACACTTGCAAGTTGACCTCCAAGGAGGTGCCCGGCGAGACTCTTAACCTGCAGACCTGCGTACGCTGTCCCAACAATTATCCTTGGGTGAACGATCCGACTGGTGACGGCTTCTTCTAAGCTGCCGGGCGCGAATCTCCTTCTCGTCTAAGTCAAAAATCCTTTCTTCTTCCTTCTCCTCGTTTCCGTCGATCCTTATCTTCCACCAAGAAGTCGGTTGTAGACGCGTAGCGATTTTTTTGCGCTCCAACATGACGCGCCAAACATCGCCGTGCGCGAGTGTCCTCGAGGCCTTCGAGAGCGACAGCAATTACGAAAACGAGGCGCGCGGAAGAAAAGAGACGAAAAATCGTTGTCGGTTGGTTGGACTCCGCGACAGTCACTCTAGTTGCCAATATTTCGCTTTTTCGTTGTTGAGAATGTATCTGTGATGACTAGTTCTGTTCATTTAGGACACTGCGGAGTTTGATGAACTGAGAACGA